>NW_024384051.1:0-17606 GCF_016835505.1 Polypterus senegalus
CAGATCTTGCGCTGCTGAGAGAGAGAGATGCTGCGTTCCGGTCGAGTACAGCTGCCCTTGGGACAGCTAGGCAAACCTCTCCGCTCATCAAGCAAAGCGGCGTATGGCAAAAGATCCAGCACCACTTCAAAGCAAAGACTCCCGCGTCTATGGCAGGGCATCCAGGCTGTCACCCAGTACAAGCCAGCATCAAGCAGCTGTGAGGAGATGCCACACTCCCTGAGGAACTGAACAAGTTCTCTACGCGGTTTGACGCACTGAACAACATGCCACCGGACAGCGACACCTCTCATCACCGACCAGACCATCTCTCTGCCTGCAGCTGGCGTGAGGAGAACTTTCTCCAAGATCAACCCCGTAAAGCTGCGGTCGGACAACATTCCAGGTCGAGTGCTGAGAGACTGCGCTGATCAGCTCGCCGGTGTTCACAGACATCTTTAACACTTCACTGAGCCAGATGATCGTCCCGCGTGCTTCAAGTCCACTACCATCATCCCAGTGCCAAAGAAATCTTCAGTTTCCTGCCTGAATGACTACCGCCCATCGCACTGACCCCCATCATCATGAAGTGCCTTGAGAGGCTTGTCATGGCACGAGTGAAGACAACCTCCCCACTCACTGGACCCTATGCAGTTAGCCTTCGCACAAACAGGTCAACTGAGGGCGCCATATCCACTGCACTTCACCTTTCCCTCTCTCACTGGACAATAAAGACTCTTATGTTGATTGCTGTTCATAGACTTTAGTTCAGCGTTCAACACCATCATCCCCCATAGACTGTGTGTGAAACTGAGCAAGTTGGGACTAAGCACCTCACTCTGCAATTGGATACTTGATTTCCTGTCAGAGAGACCTCAGTCCGTCCGAATCGGTGACACTGTCTCCAGCACCATCAGGCTGAGTGCGGAGCTCCTCAGGGCTGCGTTCTCAGTCCACTTTTTTTACACTCCTGACTCACGACTGCACTGCCCTGCACAGCTCAAACCACATCATCAAATTCGCCGGCAACTACGACCGTGGTGGGGCTCATCAAAACAACGATGAATCTGCATACAGAGATGAGGTGAAGCAGCTGGCTGCCTGGTGCAGTGACAACAACCTGTCGCTGAATGTGGACAAAACTAAAAAATGGTCATCGACTTGGAAGCTCGCTCCACCCACACCGCCAGCATTCACGGTTCCACCGGTTGAGACTGTAAAAAACACCAAGTTCCTGGGGTTCACATCTCAGATGATCTCACCTGGACACCAACACCACCTCCATCACCAAAAAGGCCCTTAGCGTCTACACAGAAGCGACTGGGCGACCAGCCTGCCCCACCCACCCTCACCATGTTCTACAGGGGCACTATGAGCGTCCCTAACCAGCTGCATCTCACCTGGTTCGAAACAATGCTGTTGCTGATATCAGGCGGATTGAAAGGATCATCAAAGCAGCTGGAAACATCATTGGAATGTCTCTTCCGCCACTGCAGGACATCTTCCACAGACGCTGCATCAAAAGGGCCTCCTGCGCCATGCTCGACCACTCATCCTTCACCTGAGACTTTTCACTCCTTCCTTCTGGCAGGCCTTCCAGCATGGTCTTCCAGGATGCGTGATAGCTTCTTCCCACATAGACTCATGAACTCACTCCCAGCCATCACACTTCCTCTTCCCCACCTCTTAAATCTTTTCTAGTTCTAACTGTTTAAAAACTCTTAAACTTTATTTAAATGAATGTGCATTCTCTAGTTTAAAATGTGTCACTTATTTATTGTCTAGCTATATATTTATTCTATATCCTCTGTTATGCTGTTCTATGTTTGTCTATACTGGAAACCTGGAGCCACGTCGTCTCGTCTCTCTATGTACCTGTACAGTGTATAGCAGAGATGACAATAAAGTTGACTTTGACTTTGACTTTGACTCAGCACAGTTTTATGCCAGTGAAACAGTTACTGATTGACAGTCTACCTCTGGTTTTATTTGATCCCGACTTACCCACTGCAGTTTCTACTGACGCTAATCTGGCTTGGACCTGTCTTTCAAATCCACACTGTGGCCATACAGAACACACACTGGTGCCTTTGCATCTAGTACTCTACCACTGCTTATAAAATATTAAACAGTATAAAAGGCGCGGATGTTAATATGGGCTGTTGAAAATATAGGACTTACTTGTGCGGTCTTCCTTTACAGTAATTTAGTCTCCTGCACTGATAGTCAAACACTAACCACTCTGCTGTCGTCAAAGGGTCTGGTCGCACAAGCACTCACGGATTGGAAGCTTATTTGTGCTTCAACTATACTGTTATACATCATCCTTGGTCACAGATTCGTGTTGCCGATTGCCTCTTTAGCTTCTTTTGCATACTGCTGCTGTAGACATTTTTACAATGAATATAAGTTTGGGGTGTTGTCACCTGCTTTACTGCCTGTCACCAGGTGAGTTTTTCTGCATCTTGCAGTGAACTGTGTGCTCTTCAGAGTCAGAATACCTATGATTGGCCTTCTCCTCTTAATACACATTTGACACAATTGGCATACACTGTTCCAGTTACAAGATGAATTCAGTACACAAGATGAGTCTGTGTTTCCATGATGCTCATTTCATTGCTACTGTCTCTCTGTGGTATCTTGGTTTCACATCACTCATTGGTCACAAAGTATTGTCAGAGACAAAGTGTCTACTGACTACACTGGTGGCTGGGCGCTCAAGTGCAAAAACTGTCTACAGTGCCATTCTTCTGGCAGACAGCCATCATCTGACGCACATATACAACCTTCCATCTGAACCCTGTGAAAAGCAGGCAATAGATCTGGGTCCATTTTGAAACATCAGTCTGGAATTGTAATGCTCTAAAACTCATTGATTACCATGAAGTGGCCCAGAAGCTGCCTTCTCACTGTCTTTTCATAATATTATAGATTTCCTCACTTAAGTCTTTTGCAAATTTGGAAATACCCGGTACACTTACAGAAGTATACCATTGTCAAATAATGGCCGTCAATTTTTACTGCAGACTTTGCAGCATTCCTGAAAAGAAAGAGACATACAACACATACTGTATGCACTTTAGTATACCATCCAGCTGCAAATGGGGGCATTGAAAGATTTCTTTGTATTCTCAACAGTTGTATACAATCTGCTATTTTAGTGAAACCTACAAAACAGCTCTTTAAATTCTTCAGATATATCATGCAATACAACAGCCTATTACAGAATTTCTCATTTGAATAGCTTTATGGCGAAAAATACCTACTCCTGTTTCATGCAAGGCTGATAATAATGTTCTTAGTGCGATAGTTTCTCCTTTCAAGAGAAAATAAAAAATTATATGGATGCTGAAGTGGGCGTGGAATCAACTGCTCAAAAAGCAGAAAAGGTATATAGTCAGAATCAATACCTGTTGAAACACACATCAAGATTTTGCAACTTGGCAGAAAATTCAAGAAATTTCCGCCTTGCTTTCCTGTTGTGGATATAGATAAAATATAACTCTCCCCATGTATGCAAGTCAAATGCACCTGTGATGAGGATGCTATGGTGGAACACCACTTTCAGTCTACAGGTGGGCCAAGATCAAATTATGCAGATCCATTTGATTGATGAGGATGATTCAGTCACACCTTGAAGATGATTCTTCATGTCGTCAGTTCCGCACCTTCTCTCGATGAGTCAGGATTTTTGGGTGATTTTCTGTAATAAACTTAATAAGTTATAGTGTAATGAAAATTGCATAATTAGATCTGGACCACCCTATACGATGGCGCGCCAAACCCTGGGGTTTAATTTCTTCAGTGCATGAGAGAAATTCCTTGTTGGTTTTGAGACTATATATTATAAATAAATATCATTGATGTAATTTGGTATTCATTACAATGTTAGTGATGTATAACTAAATACTGTAGTTGTAGTACTGTTCTTTGGTAAAGGGAGTATGTTGTGTTCTGTGCTTATGTGCCACAGGTGGGAGAAGAGAGGTGTGTGAGAGGTACTGACAGGGGAGAAAAAGAAGGAGAAGTATTTGTATTACAACTATTTGGTTGTGATTGCTTAAATAAAAATTAAATATTCTGGGACACTTTGTCTTTTCATCGTACCTCTAGCTAACATAACACAGTAGTGTTCTAAATAAAATAATGTTAAAAAGACACTGAGTTTAAGATAGAAACTTCTTAGATGTACATGCTTTTCTGATGCACCAGACAACATGCTTTTACTTAATCAGCACATAAACTAGCACAGCAGCGATGAAGTTAGTGATGCTGAACGAAACTCGTGGGCTTGGGTGTGCATCACCTTAAGTGAAAGAGTGATGAAAATCTCTCTTTTTGTTCCATTTCTTGACCATTATATACCTCATGGAAATCATTTTATGTTTAATTATATAATAATATGGAAGTAGTACATACTACACATTGTTTTGCATTCATTATTTTACTGAAATTTTACTAAAATATTTATATACTAGTTTGATGTAACATCTATATTTTTTAATAATAATTATACTTATAATTTTATACTATTATTTTTCTCCAGCTGGAGTTTTTCACCATCCACCCTGACGCCGGACCTTACTTATTCTATGTTAATTAATGTTGACTTATGTTTATTTTTTATTGTGTCTTCTATTTTCTATTCATTTTATAAAGCACTTTGATTCATTTTTGTATGAATATGTGCTATATAAATAAATGATTGATTGATTGATACTTTTATTAGATATAATTCTATTTTACTTACATTTTGCTGTTCTGTTCACTGGCATAAGCGTTTACTGACCTTCCTCATTCATGGTGATGAATTTTACATGTAGTACGCTAGTGGTTTGGGCAAAAGATGCAGAATATTTCTGTTTTGTCGTCTCTGTCAATTGACAACAAGTTTAAATGGTATGTTCATTTTTCTTAGTTTGGTTGTTTTGAGATCGGTTTGGTGAGCTTTTTCATTTTATTATGAGGTTTTGATTGCTAATTAGAGATTCACTTACTATTCAGCTGCAGTAATTATAATTTAAATTAGGTTTATTTTCTTTCACTTGTAGATTCCTCTGACTTCATGTCAACATAAAAGAGATGAAAAAAAGAAAAATAAGTATTTGTAAAAATTTGGCAGTAACTGTTTTTTTCATAACATGTTGATAAATTAGTAATGAATAATAATGTTTTGGAAGATACTTCAGTATTTAAATTCATTTTCATCGTCATCATAAATTATATTTTATATGAAGAAACAAGCTAAATTATTTTAAATACTTGCTTTGAAGCTGTGTGTGAACCATTTTAATGAAAAATAAAATCACATAGCAACTTCTAAGCCTGAGAAATGACAGACGCACAATATTTATTTATGGTTTTGAGTGACATCTTTCACAATCGGATTCCTAGCACTTTATAGGTCCTGTATGTGATACTGGTGAGTGTGAGTTTGAGGCGACAGTGCAGTCAGGGTAGGCTAGAGTCTTGTGTAGAGTTTCTTGCCTTGTGTGCCCAGTATTGATGCTCCATGACCCTGTACTGGAATAACTGAGCTTGGACAATGAATGATTAATAAGTTAGTTGCTTCATTTTAAAAATGTGTCTGTTGTTTATGTATAAAGCTCATCATAAAATTTTCCTGCAGGCTGAATATCTTCCAGACTCTGAAGTGTATTGGTCTCCTTCATAGATTTCACTCAGTTTTGTAGTGACTTCCTACCTTGGGTGAAAAGAGTGAAAGCCACAGCTCAGGCTGGAATGTTGGTGTGAAATTACTCTGGTGTGCTCTGCCTTCTATGTTGCTGAGATATTTCCTTTACATTTTTAAAAATGCCTAGACATCTCATGGATAGCTTGCTTTGCACTGCAGTAAACCAGGACTGCTTTACTTTGTAATATCCGTGGATGATTTTCATGTGATAATTTTCACATTGATACTGTCTACTTTTGTATTAGTGGTGCAACCAATCTGCATCCAAAAATGTATCTGCATGTTTGTTATTTATTTTAACTACAAAAATAATGAAGCAGTACAGAAGTGGTGTAACAAACAGTAATACCCTTGTCTAAAATAATTTTAAAGGAACAGACTACTGTCTAATTACAAAATTATGTTTCTGATTTTGTCAGTCTTAGTGAGTGTCTGCCAAATAAAATAGTAATATTTTCCATTATTTTTCCTAATTTTAATATACAAAGTTTGAATTTAATCTTTTGTTTTATTAGATGTCGAATGTTTATATGTTACTGTAGTTTTGAATTCTTATGATTTCATTCTTTAACAAAATTGCTACAATTAAAGAAAAAATGTACTCAGTTAAATCCTTGCTTTGCTTTCATTAACACATGGCAAAAAACCGAGCTTCTCTGATATAGTGAAACCCTCTGTCAAATGATGAAAGTAGCACTGATTGTGTCATGCTGTATCAGTCCACGTTTGTAACGCTGCCCGGTAGGATGACCGTGTCAATCATAGACAATAATGACACTAAGGAGAAAATCTAATCGGAAAATACATTTTTAGCCATAGTCAGCAATGATTAACAATTCATCACCACTACTGACAGCTTGACTAAAATAAACAGTGTATGGTTTTCTTTTCATTCACTGAGTGGTACTTATGATTTCCGGGCGCTTACCAAATAACCCGTTTCAGGTTTGCACCATTTTATTTATTTTGTAAAACTAATACTTTACTAAGCCATTGAACACAATATACAGTATGCAACAACACTCTAGAAGAATATTGTAATCTTTGTTATGTGAAGTAAATAAGTTTTTGGTTCAAATACATTTATTTTACATATAGGAAACTTTACATACTGTCTACCTCTGTGGAAGCCTTACAGCCCCTGGGGCTTGGTTTCACTAGATAAAAGTCATTGATGTGATTGAATGCTGATGCAGTTTGTGACCCTTGAGGACTGTGTTTTGGCCGGTATGGATGTCAACACTGGAGCACCACAAGTAACAGTCTAAACTGGAAATATAATACCAGGTCATGTCATACTGAGAAGTTATAGATGATACAAACTAATGGAATTGTATTGATAAAGGGATTATGAACAGATAATAGGAATGGAGTGGAAAACATTGTTCTTTGGTGCAAGAATTGTCCTCATCTTGACTTTCACACTGCACCAAGCAGCCTATGTCCAGTCAATATTCAAGGTGGATGAAGAGATGGTCTACTCAACAGGTACTTCATTGATCTACATTAATGACTGGTTGGACTGGTCTGGGACTGAAGAACTATAACAAAAAGACGAAACAGGATCAGTTTCATTGTTTGAAGGTTCATCAGCGCACCACTGGACAGTCCTGCTGCTCCATTCTGCTGCTGCCTGTTATGAAAGTAGTGCAAGCCTTTAGAAAACACTATTAGTCTCCCACTGCTTTGTCACTGTATCAATAATTGCATTTCTATACACATAGCAGTTTGGCTCAGTGGATTTTTGATGCATATTTGTATTATTTGCTTAATTGCTTTTCTGTAACTAAAGAGACTGTTTACAGTTTATCTGAGGACACTGGCTTGTAGCATTTGTTCAATGACTATTGAATCTCAAAGGCCTGTAATCAAGTAACTTACTTTAACACAGCTCCCAGCTAGACAATGGGTGCACCTCTTCAACTTTATGAAAAGCATATTATGAATGCCATTTAATTGATTACTTCGTGTACCTGTGATGTTCCTTTTATTTTTCTAAAACGTACATATGTGATCTGGACCACATGTAGATTATTACCCTTACTTCATCTCAACCAAATCTTGACAATATTTCATTTTGTTGCATTGGAGGACACATATAAGCCTAAATAATCAAAAAGCAATGGGCCAGTGATCCTGTTCTGCCAGTATGGAGATGATTGGTCCAGTGTATTGTATTCTAGTATAGGGTGTCAAAATCTGTTCCTGGAGGGCCACAGTGGCTGCAGAGTTTTCATCCTAACCCTTTTCTCAGTGACCAGTTTCCTGCTTTAATTAACCATTTTCTTTTGATTTTAATAGCCTTGTTTTTAAGGATTCAGTCCTCTGAATGTATTCCTTTCTTCTTTAAATCACAGTCAAACAGCAATGTGAGATGTGGTGAGCTGACAGATGACCAACTAAATTGGGTTCAAGCTCAGCTAATTTCACTTAAACCAATCTCTTAATGAGAAGCAGTTCTTGCTGTTAATTAAACCTGCTATTTAATTCCATGTCTTGTTGCTGCTCTCATTCTGCATATGAACTTGTTTTAAGTATTTATTTTTTCTGTCTTTTCTAAGAACACTGTCAAAATGTTTTGGTGACCCTGAGAGATCAACCATACAAGCCTTCACCTTTCTTTATTTTTCCAGATGTACTGATAGCAGTGGACACAGGTAGGCACCAGTCGTAATGACAGCTTGTTTCATGTCTTATTGTTTGGCTGCTAATTAGGAAATAGAGACAACTAAAGTCAGAAGTTAATTAAAACTAAAGAAAAAGAATTTGAAAATTAGCAGCAGGAGGTGGTCACTAATGAAAAAGATGGTTAGAATGAAACCTGCAGCTTCGCCAGAACCAGAAGTTTGTTTCGGCAAATAATTCTAATACATCTGTGCCATAATGTCATAATGTCAAATTCATACGGAATTCCAGAGCATATACAACAATATCTTCTTTTCAGTTCATTTAACTCTTGGGCTTTTCGGGTCTGTATAGGATGCAGGGAAATTCTTACTTGCATGCCGGCATACTATACCCATCAAACTGTGTCTTGGTATTTTTATCTTGTAATTTCACACATACTATTTCACATTTCTTTTATTCTCATCAATAAAATTTATTTTGCAGAAAAAAAAACATGCAATGGATTTTATCTGTTGTCACGTAGTTTTGAATGAAGCACATTTAAATTATTTTATATCATTTGCTTTTCTTAGAACATGAATGCCACAAAACGGCAGCTAAATTTAAGAATTTAACTTTTAATCATCTTAACATTCCATAATACTGAGCGTGATTAAAAAGGAAAGGCTTAATGGCATAACTTCAGACATCTATTTAAAATAATCTAAGTAAACATTTCTTAGAACAGTACAATATACCTCAGTTACATTTGTGAAAAAAACTGACAGAATAAATTTAAATTTTAAATGAAACATGTTGGCTGGAGTAAAGACCAATAGTTGATTGTGACATATATGCATATATTTTTCAAGTCCAAGGGGTCCTATTGGCTGCAGGTGTTTGTTCAATCAGTTCCAAAATCAGTGAGGTCTGTTTTATCTTTAATTGATTAAATTCCTTAATTAAGCAGGCTTTTCTATTCTTATGTTTGTGTTTAGAAAAATGCAGTAGTTTCAAATTCCATTGTAAGAAATGAAAACATATTTGCATTTTTGCCATACTTTATGTTTAAATCTGTTTTTGTTTTCTTTTAATTCACTTTTTTGTTTCTCAACTTTTACCAAAATATGACAATTAATGACAAGCAGAGCGAACACCAGCACAAATAACAATGACTGCTTAAGGGCGCTGCCTTCTCCAGATGTTACCCACTTGTGTGTAATAATATATATGTGCAAAACAAGCTTTAACATTAAAATATTTTAAAAAGGAAAAAGGAATGAGTTTTTACCAATGCCCATAAAATACAAATTTCATAGCTTCATTCTATAAGTTTGGTCTGATTAGTATGTATTTTCTGGATTGATGCAAAAACATATAACCTGGGAGATAACAGCTTGCTTCAATTGAGTAGGAGTCCAGTTAAGAAAAAACCTTTTGGAATGAAAACCTGCATGCAGGGGCCTTCAGGGCTGAACCTAAGAATCTCCACTAACCCTAACCTAACCCCTAACCCGAATGGGCAGGTTTTAGTGCCAATGTCACTACGGGAGTCACCTTACAAACATAAAATATGCAGATGACACTAGCAATTTCAATATTAGCAGGAGTGCCGTGATCAAACTGTTAAAAGCTTTGCAGTCTGTAGGTAGTGACAGTGCACAGGTGTGTTGTCAGCCCGTCAGAGTTTAATTACAACTGTTAACTAATCGGTCATAACTTCAGCAAGATGTTAATTCAGATCCAGATAGATAAGGACCTGAAAGCAGCATAGACGTATGTTTTTAATTTCCTTTTCTTTTATATAGATGTTGAAAGTTTAGAATTTGTTGTAAGAGATAAAGGATGAGTTTTTAAAAAAAAAAAGGTTTGGGCAGGCAAAAATGGGCACACAACATTCCATGTTGAAGTAAATTTAAACAATTTGCATCTGAAAACCTCTTGGGACACACATTTATAGACTGAGAGAATGTTTTCTTACAAGCCAAACAACAGGCTAAACAACACCTTATTGTAAATCAGGCACTTAATAGGGTGATGATGTTGTCACATGCTACACAGAACCTACTATCATCTGAACTGATCAAACAACTACAAGGTACTCAAAAATAATGAGATTTTTTTTAAATTGTATATGAAATACATTTTCCTAGTTCTATAATGTGTATGAATATTTACTAGATGATAATGCATAAAATATAGGAGGTTCCTATAACCCCTTTGAATAAATTGATTTGGTATTTTCTGTTATTTTCTAACAGTTTTGAGTAAACAATGTTCTCGGTTAATTTCAGCCTTGTGTAAGGTACAGAGGCATCTGATTTTTAACCCGTGTTCTTGTTAATGTCCTTGTTTGTGCTAGGTATTCGTGCTTGCGCGCATTGACCGTGCCTGGGTAAATGTCTATGTGCCAGCGGCCTAAGGGCCCTTTGAGTGTGAAGCTATTTCGTAAAATAAAAGATTTAAATGTTGGACATTATGTTTTAAAGGATGAAGAAGAAATAAAATAACCTTTAAGTATAAAATAGCAAAAGCTTCTTAAGAAAAGCTAAGTTTATAGAGATACATTTTCTTTTTGCTTTTATTCTATGTGTGTAACTATTTTTCTTTTTTTATTCTTGTGTGGATTGTTGCTTTTAACTTTCACTAAATATTTTAAAATGAACTATTGAATGTAGGATTTCTTTGACCACGCGTCTTACGTACAACTTAGCCTTATACATCCGTGGCTACACTAAAGTGCAAAAACCTGCAGAAGTTTTGAAGCCTGGCAGATCTGAACCTGCCTAGGTTTAAGTTTAAAATTGCCTTGGATTATAAAAGAAAGCAAGTCTGCATTTTCAACGCCTGAGATCAACTACTTGACGAAAGAAAGCAGCGACTTGAAAAGACTCAACAATACTTTTTAATCTTGTCTTTGATCCGAATTGGACATATTTGAGAATTGCTAGTGCTCTTCATGAAATCTGTATAAATTACAAAAGTTTTTAAGCGCCAGTACCTTATGAGATCGCCATAGCATCTGAGTCCAGGAGTCAGAACATTTGAACCCCCATTGAAAGTAACAGTGGTGTGAGGCAAGTCCGACAATCCATGATGTTTCAATGGAGGATCATCTTGAAATGATGACATAAAAGCCGTCAATTCATTAACAACTAAACTTCAATCCGAAATGGACTAAATACAAACAATTATCTAATGTGATGAAGACTGTGAAGGGTTTAAAAAAATAATTTAATTGTGAATCTATAAAATCGATCATCGAGAACTCGTTCTTTAACCTGAGAATGGAATATAAAGGTTAATGACAAACTCTTATCCTCCAAGCTGAAGATAAGAAAATGCTAAAAGGACTTTGATGCTAAAATGGAAATTTGCAATAATTTTGGATACATAATGGGTTTTGAAGTGCGTCAAAATATAAGCTTCAACCAGCAGCCGACTTTTCGGCTAACCAATTCAAGGATTACAGAAACGAATGACTTTCCTGGCGTCTCTCCAGAAGATAGTATCTCACAATTTCATTCAAAGTAAAAGTCATGGCCCTAAGCTCCCAAATCTCAACGCCAAAAATCTAAGCGTGAGTACAAGTTCAGCCGGGACTTCTATTAGCGCCATCAGATCTAGAGAGGACACGCATTACTGTTGCTAAAGAGAATCAAAAAAAGCAACAGGCTCTAGATATGGAAGAAATGCAGTTAAAAGCTGAAAAGCTTAGATAAAAGCTAGATAAAGTCAAAAATAAAAGGTAGATGGGGCAACTATGAATGAAATAAAGACTTAAAAGGCACAATGCAGTCCAAATAGACTGAGTCAGAACCAATGTGAAATTTGAAAAGTCGTCAGATGCGAAAAGTTACAACTTTACAAATACGAATGAAAGTAAAATAACCCCAGCAACGTTTATCAGCAACAAAATGACCTCTTCAACAATTGCATCATGAAACGTTACGATCAACAGAAAGAACAACAAAAGACACAAGCCCTAATGTACCCTATAAAAAGATCCCAGTATTTGAAGGCGATCCATTGACTTATATAAACTTTATAAGAGCATTTGATCGAATCATCGACCAAAAGTGAGTGATCCTGGTAGCAAACTAGAGTATTTGTACAATTCACAAAGGCGAACCTAAAACATTGCTCGAATACACATACTTGCCGCCAGAAGAAGGATATAGAAATACCAGAAGAATTTAGAAAATTTATGGAAACCACGTTCATATAGGAGATGCTTACATGAAGAAAGTAAGGAAGTGGCCACAATTGAAATCAGGAGATATGATAGCTTAAAGACATACACGCTCTTCATTGGTAATTGTAAAAGTGTTATGTCGGGCTTAAAGGCGGACACGAATTCGAAAACAATTTAAATATCCGCATTATGTCATAAGCTTCCCAAGAACTACGAGACTCTGGCAAAATAAAGCAACAGAGATCGAAAGAAAGAAAGAAGAAGACCAGGTCTAGCTGACTTATATAGTTTCTTAGAAGATCGACTCATAGCTTCCCTGGATCCAATGTATGGTGCTTACTATTCAAGCTATACCTTCAAAGAGAAAAAAAAGGACTGTTTACTGAAAAATATCCTGGAAAGGCAGAATGAGAAGGACAACTTGTCTCAAATTTTGCCACTACTGTTGAAAAGAAATAAAAGGAGACAACTGAGGTATACACAGTAAGCACTGTTTTTCTGTGACAAAAGCATGATCTTAATGACTGCAACGCAATTCAGAAATTAACTTATGAAGGTAAAATTGACTTTTGAAATCAAAGGCTTATGCTTTAAATGTCTAAAACAAGGACATCTTAGCAAAATTGTGAAGAAAAATTAAATGCAGTATATGCTCTCATTTCCATCCAGCTATTTTGCATATAAATAAAGAAAAGGACTCTGATAATAAAGCTAAATCCATTAAAGAAGAGAGCTCTAAATCGAAACGAAAAGCGCTTCTTCTAAATCGCCCATAACACGAAAGAGTCTTGTATAGCTACGAGGCGGAAATAGTGTCATAGCTGCGGTTCCAGTTAATCAAATCCAAAGGGAATGAAAAATATATTGAAACATATGCTCTAATAGACCCATGTAGCCAGCCACATTTTGCACAGAGAGCATAGAGAACAATTAAACCTTCTCAGGAAGAAAATCGCATCTGTACCTCAACACTCTAGATAATCTAGAAAAACCATTAAAATGTAAAATCTTAACAGAGTTACAAGTCTGTGGGTTAGAAGAAAACACGTTTTATGATTACCAGAGTATGTACAGCAACTGTTATACCTGGAAATAAAGATAAAATTCCTACTCAAGAAGATATTTGAAATGGCCTTACCTTAAAGATGTACACCTACCCCAAATAAACGCAGAAGTAGGTTTATAATAGGTACAAACTCTAGTAAACTCTTGGAAACCATGGGAAATCATACATAGCGAAGGAGATGGACCTTTTGCAACAGAACAGTTCTAGGATGGACTGTTACTTGCTATACAAAGAGTCAGACAACGAAAGTGAAAAAGATGTTCAGTCAATTGTGTAACAATAAAGGAAGTAGAACAAATGTTACTCAAGCAATACAATATAGACTTTCCAGAACGACTGTGAAGAAAAGAGGAAATGTCACAGGAAGACATTAAATTCATGCATAGCCTCAGATACTCAAGTCTAGTGAACGGACACTATTGCATTAATCTGCCTTTAAAGATGAAACACTTAAAGTGCCAAACAATCATTGTATTGCAAAACAACGTGCTATTAGGACTTAAAGAAACTTACAAGGTACCCGACGTTTCATGAGGATTATAAAGCGTTCATGAAAGACATTTTTAGACAAAGGTTATGCCATAAAGGTACCCACTGAACAGCGACCTGAAAAGAAAAATATGGTACATCCTCATCATGGAGTTATCATCAAGAAAAACAAAATAAGAGTGGTTTTTGATTGTACAGCCACTTATCAAGGATTTTCTCTAAATGAACAGTTCCTGAAAGGACCTGATTTAACTAATACACTCATTGGAGTTCTTACAAGATTCAGAGAGGAACAATCGCTCTCATGGCGGACATTAAATCAATGTTCTATCAAGTGAAAGTACCAGAAAAAGACATGGATCTTCTTCGTTTTCTGTGGTGGCCTGAAGGTAATCTAAACAATGAACTTGAGGAATACAAAATGACAGTGCATCTTTTTGGTGCTACTTCGTCGCCCAGTTGTGCCTCTTATGCCTTAAGAAGAACAGCAGAGGATGCAAGAGGCACAGCTCCGAGGAAGCAGTTAACACTGTGTTAAATAATTTCTATGTTGAACTGTTTAAAGTCAGTTGCTACGAAGAACAAGCCATAAAATTGGCCAAAGATCTTAAAGCCCTTGCTTAAAGGGAGGATTTTATCTTACAAAATGGATAAGTAATAGCAGAGCAGTTTTGCTGTCAATCCCTGAAGAAGACAGGGCAAAGATCAAAAGACTTGGACTTAAGCCATGATCTGTTACCAGTTGAAAGAGCCTTGGGTGTTCAATGGTGCACACAGACTGACAGTTTCAAGTTCCAGGTAAAGCTGCAAGATAAGCCTGCTACAAGACTGGCATTCTGTCAGTGGTCAGTTCAATATATGACCCACTTGGATTTTAGCCAGTCATATTGCCTGCCAAGCTTATTCTAAGAGAACTGTGTAAAGAAAATATGCTTGGGATCAGAAGTGAAGCTAAGTACGTTCGGCAATGGAAAAAATGGATGGAGATTTGCAGCTACTTGTGGATTTAATGTAGTCAGGTGCTTTAAACGCCTGGATTTGGTCAAATAATGACGCACAAATGCATCATTTTGGAGATGCTTCAGAAAACGGGTATGGCACTGTTTCCTACCTCCTTTGACTAACAAAGAAAATGAGAGACATTGTTCATTTCTAATGGGAAATCAAGAGTGGCACCATTAAAATCTGTCACTATACTAAGATTGGAACTTACAGCAGCAGTGGTTGCAGTCAAAATGGACAAAATGTTAAAACGAGAACTGCAGATTCCCCTGCAAGAGTCAATCTTTTGGACTGACAGCACCACAGTACTAAGGTACATCGCAAATGAAAGTGCACGCCTACAAAACCTTTGTTGCCAACAGAATCGCAGTGATAAGAGAGCACACACAACCCTCGCAATGGAGATACGTCAGATCTCGCAAAAATCCTGCGGATCAGGCATCAAGAGGTTTGACAATAGAAAGCTTCATCAAAAGTAAGACTTGGATACAAAGCCCGAATTTCCTACTACAGCCAGAACACGAATGGCCTAAGAGACCGGATGAGGTGGACTTGTCTACTAGCGACGATCCGAAATCAAAAGGTGTGTAGCAAATTTTGCATGTGTAGAAGAAAAACTGAACCGTAAAAGACTTATAGAGTACTACTCAGAATGGTACAAATTAAAGAAACAATAGCTTGGTTCCTTAAGTTTAAAGAAGTGCTAACGCTTTTGAAAGAAGAGAGAAAGGCAATTCAATATACAGTTAGCCAATCTGGACACAGCCCAGAAAGACAAAAGATGCTGATGCTGAAACATATGAAGGAATACAAATCAACAATGAGACTAAAGCCACTGTCTCTAGATGACTTGTCTAAAGCAGAAAATGAGCTTATTCGCCTAAGTCAAGTACAAGCTTACCCAGAAGAAGTTAAAGCACTAAGTAAAAATCGGCCTATAAAGAAAAGCAGTAAAATCATTAAACTGGATCCAGTCCTGCAAGAAGGAATATTAAGAGTCGGAGGAAGACTCAGCAAATCAGCTATGCCAAAGGAACCAAGCATCCTGCAATAGTTCATAAAAATCATATCGCTACACTCTTAATCAGACACCTTCACCAAGAACATAGACACTGTGGACGTAATTATTTGCTAGCAGAACTACGTCAAAAATACTGCATACCTCAGCAAAGCAGGCTATCAGAAAAATAATTTGAATGCACTACATGCAGAAGATCAATCACGAAAGCTGGTGAGCAAAAATGGCAGATTTGCCAGAAGATCGCTAGCACCCAACAAACGCCTTTCACTAATGTTGGAGTTAGATTATTTTGGACCCTTTTTTGTCAAAAAGGACTGAAGCTTAGTCAAAAGGTATGGAGTAATTTTCACCTGTTTAACAACTAGAGCCGCAGACATTGAGATTGCACACAATTTAGACACGATTCCTGTATCCAAGCGATTCTCAGATTTAGAGTAGAGAGGCGGGTTAAAATCATAGCTCAGATAATGGAACAAATTTTGTTGGAGCAGAAAGAAGCTACGAGAAGCCACAAAAATTTGGAACACGCAAAAAATCGCAACTAAAATGATGCTAAGAGAAATCAAATGGATTTTAACCCACCATCAGCCTCTCATCAAGGCGGAGTTTGGGAAAGACAAATCAAAGTATAAGAAAGATTTTAAATTCGACACTAAACCAACAAACACTCGATGATCAAAATCTTCATACACTGATGTGAAGTGGAATCAATACTTAATAACAGACCCCTTACAGAGACATCTAACGATCCTAATGATCTGGAACCGCATCACACCCAATCATCTATTGTTATTGGACACTCAACCGAAATCCACCTGAACTTGTTTCAAAAAACAATCATATCCAAGAGACGCTGGAAACAAATTCAATACATGGCGATTGTTTTGGAAAAGATGGACTAAAGAGTATTTGCCAATACTTCAGGAACGTCAAAAATGGCTTCACCAAGAAGAAACTTTGAACCAAGAGACATCGTTCTAATTGTGGATAAAGCTACACCTCTGCAATTCTGGGTAATGGGTCGAGTCATCAAGACAATGCCAGATGCAAAGGTGCAGTCAGAAGAGTTTGTGTGCAAACAAAACAGTACACTGGACAGACCTGTGAACAAACTGTGCCTGATCCAGGAGGCATCAAATAATTAAAATGACTCATTTTCTTTGCATACCTAATTTAAAGCCTTTTTAAATTTAGTGCTTGTGTTTATACATTAGAGTTTAAGCTTAAAGTTTCTTAAGTTAGTATTTGTGTTTTTATAGTAGAAACTAAGTTAAAGCTTCTTAAGGTTTTTTTTAAGTTTGGTAAAGTAATGAAGGCTCTTATTAAGTAAAGTTAGTAATTGATTTCTGCCTCAACATAAACAATTAGGGGCGGATATGTAAGAGCCATTTTCCTAGTTCTATAAAATGTATGAATATTTACTAGATGATAATGCATAAAATATGGGAGGTTCCTATAACCCCCGTGAATAGAATTGAGTTGGTATTTTCCTGTCATTTTCTAACAGTTTTGAGCAAACAATGTTCTCCAGTTAGTGTCTAGCCTCCTTTGT
>NW_024384052.1:0-87364 GCF_016835505.1 Polypterus senegalus
TGTCTTGGTGAAAGGCGCATTAGAGAAAGTGTCCCACTCTTGCTTTATTGGCAAAATCATTCTTGTTTATCCCTGCTACTTCTGCTCCCTATGAGCGTCTCTTCTCTGCTGCTGGGAACATTGTCTTAAAGAAGAGAGCCAGCCTCACACCAGAGCATGTCGAAATGCTCACGTTTCTGCACTGCAATCAGGAATATATGAACTGAATCTTTTATAAACTGTACATTATTGTTTTATTTTATTTGAATTGGAGCTTTATTTAAACTTTTGTACTTTAAGACACATCAGTGGACATTTTTGGTTAAGTTAAATTAACTTTTTTTGTTTAAAGACTTTGTGCACTTTAGTTTGTATTGCTTAATGTATTTCTTTTTAATTGTGATGGTTACACTAATATAAAAACATCTGATTATTTTCATATTCATATGTTTCACTGGTTATTTCAATTTGATTATTATTAATTTTAATTGTGTTAATGCAGAGACATCAGGGTGACATTCACAGGTGGACAGACGTGAGCAAATGAGGTAAGACATGCACTGGAGCCAAGAACAGGATGTGCAACCACAGGTCACAGGCATCAAAAAAGTCAGGCATGAAATAATCGTGACTAATCGACTAATCGTTAAAAAAATTGAACGAATAGTCGACTACCAAAGTAATCATTAGTTGCAGCCCTAATAGCATTAAGTACATAAAAATGTTGAATGTTGTGTTACACCAGAGTTGAAAACAACAGCAAATACTGAGGAGACAGGAAAAAAAATTCAAAAAGATATCTGGACAATTTTCAAAACTGGGCAAACCCTAGGAAAATGCAGTCTAAACAATTCAAAAGGAATATAAGTTATAAATACAAAATGAGTAATGATGTACTACAGGAAGCATGCTCTAAAAAAATTAAGGAGTTTTCACTGAAACAATGTTCATATTGCCTAATCAATGTGCAGATGCAATTAAAAAGGCATACAAACATTGTAATATTAAGACCCAAAAATTTACTTGAACATTACCCTGCCTGGTGTCAGGTTTTCACATTTAGATTTATTCTAAGCATCAATACTTACAGAAACATTTTATGAATAACGAAGATGACAGATACAAAAACTAGAGATCCCGCAGCCAATGTAGCTGATGTAGGTCAGAGCTTTAGCATTTTGTTCACTTGGTTTCAGCCCAGGTGACTAAAAAAAAATTGAAAATGTTTCTTTTATTATAAAGTGTATTAGTATTTAACTTAAATGATTTAAAGTAAAACAGTTTCATCTGAGACTGGTTATTATTAAAAGAACAGACCACCTTCCTCAGAGAGAAGACAGAAAGTGAGCACACAGCCAGGTCAGCAGTCGGTTTTAAATGTTCCCTGTATCAACCAACAGGCAATAGATGCGTTATGTGGGAAGCCTGCAGACTTGCAGTTGCAGGCATCCAGTCCCTGCCTGCATTAACCAAGTCAGCACACAGTGCAGTTGGGGGGTTGTCAGGGTCTCAAAAATCTCACCGCCCCCCCCTTTGTTTATACCAGTATAAACAAAGTGACAGTCGACGGCTCAGCCAAACAAGAGAGAGAATGTCAGTGTTAACATATGCTAAACTGGGACAATGGCAAACATCAAAAGCAAATGGCTTCAAGCTAATAAACCACTTAGTGAAATAGGAATTTGTATCCTTCTGCCTGTAGAACCACTGGAACAGGACATGATCAGACATCAGGGTAAACCCCTTACCCCACAAGTAATGACGGAGCGGATCCAATGCCCACTTGATAGCCAAATATTCTTTCTCAATGGTCAAGTAATTACACTCCCTGGGAAGCAATCTCCTGCTCAGAAACATGATGGAATGTTCCCTTCCATCGAAACTTTGAAAAAGTACAGCCTTCAGACCAAACACCCTCACATCAGTCTGTAGAATGAATTGCTTAGAAAAGTCCAGATTCTGCAGAACTAGGAACGAACACAAAGCCAAAGCCAAGTCAGAGAAGAACCTTTCACAATCATCAGCCCAGGCAATGCTGCAGTTCTTTCTGCCCTTCATTAGTTCTGTGAGGGGGCGGCTCAATGTGCACAATTAGGCATGACCCTCTGGTAATAACCAATGAGTCTGAGGAAAGCACAAACCTATATCTGCATTACTGAACATGGATACACAAGCTCAAATGGTTTAATCAAACCATTCCTCACAGAGTACCCCAAATAATGCATTTCAAAAATCCTCAGTTTACACTTCTTAGGATTAGTTGTCAACCCAGCCAGCCTCTTAACTATCATACCTTGCCTGTAGGAGGTTGAGATGCAACCACCAATTGTTACTAAAAATGACTACATCATTGAGATACGCTCCAGCAGATGCGGAATGAGATCACGGAATCTGATCCATTATCTGCTGTAAAGTCAAGGGTGCGCCATGGAGACCAAATGGGAGTCTGACAAATTCAAACAACCTGTCTGGGGTGGCAAAAAGTCTACTTGCAGCTAGATTTCTCCACCAGCACCTGCCAACACCCCTTGTGGCCGCCTGCCAAATAAGACCTCAAATGGCCTTAAGCCAGTAGATGCCTGAGGAGATTCCCAAACAGCAAATTGGAGAAACAACAATACTGTGTCCCAGGAGGTCAGATTGGCATGAGCCACCTGACAAATCTGCTTTAAAGTCTTATTAAATCATTAATTTAGGCCATTCATCTGAGGATGACAAGCAGTGATGCTCAATTGCTTAATTGCAAGGCTCTCATATAGCTGTTTCATGACACAGGAAGTAAAGAACATACTCAGGTTATTAAAATCTCACATAGAATGCCAATACCTCTGATAGGGCTTTAGCAACAGCCCAGGTATTAGCCTTTTGCAAAGCAGCCACATTGGGATATCTTGCTGCCTAATTAACTAGTTTATAAAGAGAACCATTTTTACTTCTGGGATTGGACCAACAATGTCTAACCCACCTCTCTTGAACGGGACATCCAAAATAGGCATTGGTAAGAGAGGAGCCCTAGCGGGTCTATCAGAGGAAACAACTTGACAGGGCAAGACTCTACAAAATTGCTCCACATCTTTACCCATATTTAGCCAATTAAAGCATTTCAAAATGTCTGATCCCTTGTCTCTATGTGTTGAGATGACCCCACCAAGACATGGGTGTGAGCAATTTTCAACACAATGACCACTCTGGACCACTCAATTAGTCCCCCAATGCAATTGGAAATTACCTGACAGATGCATTACAGTTGCACCAGCAGAGGACAACAGTCCCTGACTGTGTTAACCGAGTGCTGGTGACATTGTCTTGGCGGTGGTATGAACATGTGTGTGTTGGACTGTGATGGACTTGTGACTTGTCCAGGAATTATTTCTGCCCTGTGCCCTGTCCTTGCTGAAATAGGCGTCAGACCCTATAACCCTGCTCCAGATTAAACAGACTTATAAAATGGTATGGTGTGTGTTTGTATATATAGAGTATATATATACAGTATATATATATAATCATTTATCACAATGGGATGGTATTCACTATAGAAAGGAGCTAAATAAAATGTTTGAAAGTAAGGAAAAGAAATAAAGTAATAAAGTGTACATTTTAACAAAATTTTACTGAAAGGGTTATGCAGGTTACTGCGGTGGGCTGGCACCCTGCCCGGGGTTTGTTTTCTGCCTTGTGCCCTGTGTTGGCTGGGATTGGCTCCAGCAAACCCCCATGACCCTGTAGTTAGGATATAGTGGGTTGGATAATGGATGGATGGGTTATGCAGGTTTCACAATTGACTATGTGAAAATAATCAATAATTCCCTAGTTAGAATAAAAGTTCAACACAGCCTTTGCACAGACCCTTGAATAATAATGTGGGAAGATCAATGCACAATGAACTGTTTAGCTTGAGGGGATCTTTTAATCTCATCGTGTGAAAAAAAGAACTAAAATAATGTCAAACATTAAAATAACAGTGAAAGCAAAATTGTAACATAGTTAAACTATGTCTTAATAAGTCTTATAAAAGTTGGTACTGGGTCTGACTTACTGTAGACAACTGCCTTACTTGGGTCCTTGTGTGATCACACTGGCATGTAATGAGGTTTTTCATGGAGCAGTGGAGGTTTTTCATTTGTTAAATGCCTCTGTGATATCCTTAAACCTATCCCATGCCAGCCTGATAGTCTTTCTGACCCTAGCAGTCTTTTGGGTGGCACAGCCTAGTCAGTAAGTTGTCAGACATTGTTCTTGCTTTAGTTACTACTTATGGTTTGAGCAACTTCCTTAACCTGCATGAGCATAATGTACAAACATTATTTTAACTGCTATACTTTGGTCTGTAATTATAAAGCACATTTCAATTATTTTTAACTATAAAAGAACACTACATACAGTAATGAAAATTTGGTTTGGCAGTTGAGCAACCCAACAATACATACCTACACATCAGAATTCCATCACAATGTTTTAAGAAGCAGAAAACACTTATGTAGCAAGTACATGCTACCTTTCAGTGTTGTTTAACTTAATATATTAAAATTAATGTACATACTTACCACAAGGACAGCAAAATAGGAGAGATGACTGAATTTACATGTTACTGTGGAATTGTTCACAAAGGTTTGACAGCCAACAACACTCCAATCACCTGCTCCTGTTTGAAGGTAAATACAACATTAACAAATCACTATTAGTCATTTGGTTCCAGTAGCTAACAGCTTGCTGGCATCCCATACCCCAGAAGAAAACCTCAGCTTTAAATGTTAAATAATTCTGAAGCACAGTAAGCATTGGTAGGCAAGGTCTTAAATATGTTTAGCTGCATAATGTGACCCTTGACTGAGAACTTGTTAAAGTGAGTGACATTTAATGTTAGGTAGTGGAAATTTTAAAAAAAAAGAAGTCCAAACATATTTAAATTTACATTTACAGTATTTGCTTGGCAGACTGTGTTATCCAAAGCGACTTACAAAAGAGGCCTGTTTGTTAAGCAAGTGTAGTAATTCAGGTAACAAAAGTTGATTGTCACAAGTGAAAAGATGTGATAACTAACAATTTAAAATCCTAGATTATAATTGATAAAGCAATTATACTTAAACAACAAATTAACCAACAACATAAAGGATCACTGAGGAAATGATTTTTTTTCTATTAATTAGACAGATATTCACAGAACAGATGGGTCTTCAATTGTTTCTTAATTACTTTGAGGGAGTAGTTCGGATGGAGGTGGGCAACTCATTCCACCAAGTGGGAACTATACAGGAAAGGAGGAAAAGAGTCTGGACGGACACTTGAAACCATGAAGAGGTGGCATCACCAGACACTGTTAACTGGCAGCCATGAGTAGGTGAGAATGAGCATAGCACCTCAAAGGTTTCTCCATATACTCAGGTGCTGACCCATTAACTACTCTGTAGGCAAAAGTCAGGGATTTGAACTTGATGTATGCTACTGCATGGAGCCAATGTAGTGACCCAAATAGAGGAGTGACCAGCTCAGCTGGTTAAATACAAGATGGGCCACTGCATTCTGGACCATCTGCAGTGGCTTCATAGCACATGTGGGTTCTCCTGCCAGAAGTGAGTTGCAGTAGTCCAGGTGCAATAAAACCAAAGCCTGGACCAGAAGCTGTGTGACATACTCTGTCAGATAAGGTCTGATCTTGCGGATGTTGTACATTGTGAACCTGCCTGAATGAGAAACAGTAGCAGTATAATCAAAAAACAATAGCTGCTCATCAATCACCATCCCAAGGTTGCAAACTGACCTGGTAGGTGTTAGTGACAGTGAGCCAAGCTGTACATAAAAGGGGAGTTGAACAGACTGTCTGTCCGGGATCACACGAAAGTCAGTTTTTGCCATGTTGAGCTGTAGATGGTAGTCCTTCATCGAGGTTGAGATATCAACAAGACATGCAGAGACTCTAGCTGATACTGCATTGTCCTCCAGAGGGAATGACAGATACAGCTGATAAGAGAAACCATGGGATTGGATGATGGGGACTAGCGAGATGGTGTACAGAGAGAATAGTAGAGGACCCAGCACCGATCCTTGGGGTACACCTGTGCATGTCTGGTGTGCCTTTGATAACTCCTCACTAGGTCACACTGTAGGATCTGCTGAGATGTAGGGCTCAAACCATCTGAGAGCAGTCCCAATGATGCCAAGGTCAGAGAGGGAGGCAAGAAGGATGTCATTGCTGACCATGTCAAAGGCGGATGAAAGAGCTAGGAGGATCAGGACTAATGACATGTTAGGAGCTCTAGCAAAGTTGTAACTGGTCAACTACAATTAGTAGAGCGGCCCCAGTCGAGTGGTTCTAAATATGTTAAAAGATTTTGGGAAGGCTGTATTGTTGATGGTGCAAATGAACTATGTGAATAGATTAATAAAATTTGGAAAACAATTAAAGAAATCTACAATAACTGAAGTGCTTGAGTTATTCTGTAGCTAAAAATAACAAAGGCTGTTTCTGAAGTCTGTTTTTAGAAATCCTAGTAGATCCAAAGAGAACACCTCAGACTATACAGATTATTAGTAACTATTCAGTCATAGCATGTGTCATTTGTTACAGTAAAATTTACACATGAATAATTTACCATTTTCTTCTGTTTCGTCCCAAAACACACATGTCATGTTTGTAAAGGCCTAAAACAAAAATATAAAAATACAGTATATGTTAAGCAATGTAGTGATTATAATCATACTGCTGTTCATAATTCTTTAATTTTGCTATATATCTGTCAATCCAAAACATACTGTTAGGTCACTTACAGGTTTTTTACACTGTTATCAGACCTTTTTATATAATGCCACAGAAAGAATGTAAAATTGTTTTGTTTTTTTCTTTTTCATTTAATTAATTTTGTAAGAATACATTACAACAAGTATATTACTGGACAATTAAGCATAAAATAAGTATCATCATCATCTCCCATCTCACCTAGAGAACTATGAAATTAGATAATCCATTGTATTCAAGTATGGAAATAGTGCCGTAAACTGGGATGTTTCATATAAGAAAGATTGAAGTTTCAAGGTAAGGTTGTTCTAAACACTAATCATAGCACTGTTGCATACTGATTAGTACACTAATTGATGAGTAATTATTTCATTGTACTCTGTAAACATCATAATAATGACCCTATAAAAATCTAGAAACCTGTATTGAGCAATAGGGCAAACAGCCTTTCAAAATACTGTATATAGTTTAGGCTCCTCTTATTTATCAAAAAATGTTTTCCCCTTAGCCATTGCCAGCTAGGTTTCATGGACAATGGTGGTCACTCAAAGAAAGACTGAGGCCATGGTCTTGCTGAAAATGACTAAGTATTTTAAAAGTTTTTTGGGTGATAGCTCAGTGGTGGGATGTAGAGGCCAAGGTCATATTAGAGAGAGAGAGATAGTGAAAGAAAGAGGCAGAAAATGAGAAAGAGGAGTGTTTTTGGAGATATTTCGGAGGTAAGCAAGTGGGTAGGTTGTCTTAAAAGATAAACAGATATGTAATCCTAAGTGGTTAAGAACGAATGATATTAAACTTTGGTTTGTTTGTCTTTTCATTTGTACGTTCTCTGCCTCCTTTGTGTGACTTTACTGTGCATGCGTTATTTTAATAATAAAACCACATTGCCATATAAAGCCTCCTTTGTAATATTTCAGATTTGTGAAACATATGAGCAGTGTCCTCGGTAGTAGGTGTACAACCTCATAACTAACTTAGACATACCCAAACAGAGAAACTGACACCTAGAGCTCTAATTTCTGTATTTCCCATAGGAACAAAAAGGC
The DNA here is from genome assembly GCF_016835505.1 of Polypterus senegalus. Taxonomy (NCBI): domain Eukaryota; kingdom Metazoa; phylum Chordata; class Cladistia; order Polypteriformes; family Polypteridae; genus Polypterus; species Polypterus senegalus. The sequence continues at coordinate 7,759 of NW_024384052.1, forward strand.
TTTGAAGGCTACATGTGACTTCATGATAGTATTTAGGGGTTTCCCACAAGATTAAAACTGCAGTGCCTTCAGATATTGAGTATTTGACCAACTCTTTTCTTTTCCTGGTCATAATCGACATAGTAACCCAAGACATCCTTGACCTGTACTCAACAGTGTGAAGTTGCCATTAATTAACTACATACAAGGTTTGATTTTTAAAACCGTGTGCAAATCTAATCAAAAGTAGTACACAATCCTAGCAAAAGAAACTACCTCCTGGCCATAACAATTTTAAAACTTATAGCACAAAGAAAGCCTAAACCAGAATTCTAAATTAGAGAGTGGAGTTTCCTTACAAGTCTTTCTCAAAAACTCCAATGTGAATCTGGAGTATAAACTGGTGTATGTGGGAATCATATTGATGTGAATTTAAATTACTGAAAGGAAAACTTTATCCTGTGCACATATGCAACTAACAGGCCTGTTAAAGGCAGTGAATTGGGTTTTCAAAAGTGCACTGTCTACTGACTCGCTAGTCCTTCTGAATAACTTCACCTTTCACAAAGAATGACAAAGACTCCTGGACGGGTGTAATTGGGAGGAACAACATAACTAACACTATGTTGTAATACAAGGCATGGTGCCTCTTATCACAATGCTTTAAGCCAGTTCCTACTCACATTTTAGAAGAAACATTAAACCAAAAATGAAAGGATGCAAAGCAAAAATGACGATATATATAAATGGTTCATAGAGGAGTCAAACTATTTCATTATATCTTGTCACAACACACTATAATGTTAAATGATTTGATCAGTAGTGCTATGCCGTATAGCATGAAAAGTATTATTTCTTTTCTAGCAAAAATATGTAAGAGTCTGGTCCACAGTTTGCTTCTTCATATCACCCAATTCTGCAGCCAGCGACTCTTTAATTGGTCAACAGGTCAGACAAATGATGGATGGATGGATGGATGGATCTTCAGTGTGTTTCTAAATGTCAAAAACAATATTTACATTGTTCTAAGAGAAGAAAATCTGATTGAGTCAGTGTGGTGCTCTTTAGCTTTAGCAGGCTGTTTATATTTACTGTACCTTTAATTTAGTACAAACATTCCATTCATTCCCAGCTCTCCATATGTCAGGTACAATTTAAAGTAAGATCACCATTAACTGCACTTGTGTAAAAAAAGTTAAACTTCTATTGTAACCTCAACCCATTCCGGGTTGAGAATTACATATGGAGATACGCCATAATAAAGTTTTTTACATTGCTTAATTGTGAATAGTTCATACTAACCAGGATTTTATATTGTGACAAACATAAAAATCTAAAAGGTCTAAGGAGATGTATTTAATGGGCAGTGTACATTTAATGTATGTTTTCTATGGGTTAGATTCTGGATAAAACTCTGTGTCTGAGTGCCACACATTTTATAAGCGCAAGTACTTAGGTTTACAAAATGTATGGTACTCAGATATGGACTTTTGGCAGTAATCTAACTCCATAGTTTTCCTTTATCTTGCACAGGAATAACTGATTTTCTTTTATCTGATTTTTGCAAAGTGCTTTGTTTAGATGCTCCCTATTGAAAAGGCTATTTAAAAGAAAGAATGAATGATTCTCAAAACAGGCTTATCTAATATGAGCATATTCTGATTTGAAGTACAGGTATATTTAAAATATCCAGAAAAAAATCTCAGTGCATCTGTTTGTGTCTACAGTAGTAAACTGTTGACTCCATTCTTCAGGGTTGCTAACTGCCTTGTGCCAGACAAAGCAAGCATATTCTCTGTACCCCAAAAGTGGATTAAGCATGTCAAAAATGGTGGTTGAATCAATGGATGTATATTTCATTACAATTCAGTATGTTCAGATTTGATCTGATGTTTGAAACTGATATTTTCCTGTAACTTTTCTGCATAGAGAGAATGTTTCAAACAACTTAAAACAGAACGACTTACTGAATTATTACCAGTGAAGAACCTGATGATCAAAGGATTACTGAGATTAGAAATGCTTGCATTTTCCACGATTACTCCAACAACCAGAGATTCCAAAAGAGCACTGGCGTTAGTATCCTGCAGATGCAAAATGTTTGTCTTTAAGCGAGTACATACACTTTACTTTGACATTGTAATTTATGGGATTAAAGCATTTATTGAGCACTCTTTAATTCACCCCCCAATCTCCATTCATGTTTCAGTATTTGCACGGTGTGCGACACATTCCTGTTTAAATTATATTTGAGCATCACATATGACAGAAACACACCCAATTAAAATGTATGGAATGATAATTAATATAATAGTACCTTTACCTTAAATAGAGATGTGTTCCACATTATATCAAAAAGAATTTTCCCAAGAAATTCTTCATTGATACCCAATGGTTGAGGTGGCAAAATCATTTCAACTGTTAAATTTGTCATTCCAGTTACATTGAAAAATACCTGAAAAGGGAAGTATTAGTGTTTTTTGCAGTAAGTAGGATATTCTGGAAATGTGTTTTTCTCTAACTGATTTATACTTCACTTATGAACTGGTGATATTATATAAAAATTTTCTTCTGGATTTATTAGGAACTTACATGATGCAGCTGTTTTACTTTCTATAATATGAGGGATCATGGACTATTGGAGAGTTTGCAATTAACGCTATATATCAAATAACAATTACCTGTACTAATTGATGGTTTTTGCAGTTTTTTATTATCAATAACATTTATGAAGAGTATTAATTCTAATCAGGGAATGATTAATGATTACATTTCACCTATAGTACATAAGTTAAGTCAGAGTTTTTCAGTATTGTATATATTGTAAATACACAGCAGTGCATTTTCACTCTTCTTATGTATGGTGTTCTGCTAGGTTTTGATGTTAATTTATTTCATGGTATTTTTTCCAGTATTGTGATGCACAATAAGAAAGTGGGCCTTATGTGTGTTATTATGATGATATTTTTCATTTTATATTATAACCTTATAAATTTAATATAATATTATAAACAGAACTTAACAGATTATGTTGAATCAGGATGGTATAGTGATACAATAGATATCAGTAGCTGCACAAATCTGTAGATCTTTCTTCCCTTACAGCCAATTCCCTAACTGTGTGGTGTTTGCACCTCTCTGTGTCCATGTGCTTTTATTCTGGTTATCCCAGGTTCTTCCCAAGCATGGAGGTTGACTAACGCATTTGCAGATTGGTGCAGGCATTCAAGTGAGCGGACCTTGTAATGGATTCTTGTCAATCAAATGTTAGTGCATGCCCATGTATCTCATGCTACAGGGAAGATTTCAGTGCCATGTTTTTTTATAAAAATGTTACGTTGGATGAATCATTTATATATTTGTAATAAATATATCTGAATCAAACAGCATGCAATAATGTCAATTTTGACCTTTATTTATATTTAAATGACTGTATTGCTCATATACATTAAAGGTTAAAAAAGAAATTGAAAAACACTTGGGTTATTGATTTCATAGTTTTGCAAAAAAAAAATCACCAAATTTCATGCCATGTAAATAATTAATCTATTAATCTGACTTTATTAACATCTTCTTATCCACTCAGTTTTCTCTGCCCAACAATAGGCTGATGAATTTTTAAAACATGATCAGACACACTTTGGTGCCAAAGCTGATTAGAACATCTTGATACAATACAAAATCTCTTCTAAAGGTAGTAGAACTTGATTATTGGGAAAAGAAACAATTAGCACAATTATGTACTCACATTTTCTAAATCAGTTCCCAAATGAAGACCATCAAAAGCAGATGCAGACCTTGTAACTGAGACAATCATATTATTCATTTTGAGAGTACCATTAACTTCAAATAATATTTCCTCCATCAGCTCATTAATTCTAAGTTGAAAAGAAATCTAATTACGCAGGAGTAGTTCACAATAAGTCGGTGTCTTTCTTTTACACATATTAGTATAGAAAGATTTTGATGCTGCTTTACAGCATGTTTAATATTTAAACATACAAAGAAAATGAAATCAGGTCTCCTACTTTGTCAAATAAGAGATGCAATAAACTTTAAATATTATTTTTAAATTAGAATTAGGCAAGAACAGGCCATTTAGTCCAACAAAGATTACCGTTCCTATCCAATTAATTCTTTCAAAATAAAATCAAATCTAATTTTGAAAGTCCCTAAAGTCCTACTACCTACCACACTACTTGGTAGCTTATTCCAAATGTCTATGGTTCAGTGTTTGAAGAAATCCTTCCTAATGTTTGTGTGACCTGTGGGAGATGTGTGAGATTTGTGTGGTATTTTGTCTTTTTTGGAGTTTTTTTCTTTTATCACATTGTGTGGGATGATTATTTAAATATGTTTTGCAATTTTTTTCACTTTATTATGGATGTTAAGGAGGGGATTATTTCAAATGTTTTTTTTTGTTTGGTTTTATCACTAATTTATGGTGTTTCTTGTATTCTTTTCTGGAGTGACGTTCACCACTATCACTTTGGGATTTAATTTAGCCTGTGTCATGAGTTCCGGATTGGGACTAATTAGGTGGCAGGACTTGTATTTTAAAGGATCGGCCATTTTGTTTGGAGGAGTCAGACTCTGGTTTGAACTTGGGGGTTTTGTGTACGGAACCCTGAGAGCGAGTGCTGCTTTCGGCCACTTTAAAGGAGCACAGACATCTGGAGGAGATTGCTTTACACCGGATACGTGCAGCGGTGGAGCCCTGTCTGGCACAGGGTGTGTGATATTTTAGGAGCCAATAGAGCAGTATTTGAAGCCGCCCCTTGAGACAAGCTCATGTGGCGTGCCCCTTGTGGATGCAGTATCGAGCTGAATGAGTAAAGTCTGTGGAACTTTTAACTTCCAGGGTTTTACATGGAATGCAAAGAAAATTGACAGAGATGAGAACTCACGAGTATTTGTGCAAGCATTGCATTGGATTCTTATTTATTTAGTTTAGATCAGGGGTCTCCAAGTCCAGTCCTTATTGTTTATTAGTGTAATGCATCTGATTGTAATTAACTTGTAACAATATAATGGTCCAGGGAATAGCCATAGTATTCCAAATACCATAACTGCTTTAGCGTTGTTACTCTCACTTCTTCTTCTTCTTCTTCTTCTTCTTCTTCTTTCAGCTCTTCCCGTTAGGAGTTGCCACAGCGGATCATCTTTTTCCATATTACTCTCACTGCACCACTCGGAGTATTTATATCACTGTATCTGAGTGTGAATCACAGCAGCAGATGATCGGAAAGAGAATTATTGGTATACAGCTTCAAGTACACGCTGTCTCAGCCACTGCAAAACGTTTTAAAGCCTTTTCTGTACGGACCTCGCGGTTCAGAAACAGTTTCATCCCAAGAACTTTAAATGCATTCAATCAATTGCACCTTGTAGAACTGTTTGTACTTATAAGTACAATCACCCCACTGTAAACTTGCACTACAGTTATAATATTGCACAACCTGAGCCACTTTATAAAGCGTATTTACATATGATGACGATATCATTTTTAAGGTGAAATGCAGCAAAATATGTTTATTAAATTATACAGATAAAACTTTAACTTCATTTAAATAATCTATATTCTTCACTGGGAGTGTCGTGAAGGATAGAATAATTAAACATGTACTACGAAGATATTTCAGTGTTCTTTAAACGTTTTGAAGAATTGGCGCTAAGCTTACAGATGGCTTAACTTCTATTACAGAGCTGATTGTATGGCGATCGGTTACTTGGGGAAAGAAAAGCACTGACTGCAGTGAAGGCTACACCAATATATATTGTAATAACTGGTAGTTGAGTTATTAAACTTCCCGGAGTTGAACTTTGCTGCTAACTTCCCCTAAGCAATTTGCTAGCGGGATGTTAGTACCTACACACAGCTGTACCTATTAAGTAGGTGAACACTCGTGTCCCATACACCGCATGACCCTGAGTATCTCCGTAAATAATTGCATAGATGGAATATCTAGCAAGACACAGCTCTGTCCTTTTTTACCTCTTTAATAGAGCAGAGAGTCAAAAACAAAGCTTAATACATGCAAGGCCATCGCCAAAGTCATTCATCAACACATCTTTCTCCATAACGGTAACTGTTACACTTTTATATAACTGCGCTGCAAATGAACCAAACTCACCCAAACTAACTTGAACATAAACACATATAACATCTCTAATGCAAAAGATATCGACTGCCTTGCTTAAATAACACAAAAAGTAAACTCTAAAGAAATACCCATAATGCACCATGCTGTTAGCGCTGACTGACGGGTCATTACAATATTGAATATAAAACAGAAAGATAAAATAACAACACAGCTAAAAACACAGCGACAAATTTCGGCAAAAGTTAAATGCTTGTGTCATGCGCACGAGACGGCTATGCAGTGTCTGCAACGGACGAGGCCATCCACCATGCATAAGCTACCCCAATGACGGGCGCACGAAGGAGCCACCGATTCTTCCTCTGCCCAGTGCCAACACAATCCTAGAGCCGCCCCTGACTGCTGCAATAAATTATTTCATCGAAGTGAAACACATGTTTAATAACGTGCTTTAACTCCTATCATCATGAAAATGATATCACGTATACATCTCAGTATTTGAGTTATTCAGAGAGCTGTAATATCACGAATGTAATGGATTCTGTGTCCAATTGGAGGAAGAGAGCCAGTTTAAGAAGCAAGTAGTGATTCACACACATAGAGCACATAGAAGATCAAATACAAAACAAAGCATTTAACGTGCTACTTTAATTACGATGTGATTTGAGAAACTGGTTAATTAAACAATTTTAAGGTGAAGTTTATGATGTTCTGCTTTAATGACAAAATAAACTACATGATTAAAGTGGAAATGTCGAGATTGAAGTTGACATTTCGTGCTTTTTCCCCACTGTGTGCCTTTTTCTCTGTACCCTAATAAGCTTTCATATGACACTCAGACGGTGGGCTACAACTCGGCTTTTCACGGCGACTTTGATATGTGACTTCTTTTTATTTCCGCACTGTGCGATTTTGAGGCATAATTCTGGGAGGATTGGGGCGTTACATAAAGCGCGTGCACAAGCGTTAGATTTCACGCTGATGGGGATTTATGTAGAGAAAGAACGTGGAAGTTGGAGTACACACAGTTTCCTGCATCTGGATTTTTCTGTGCGTAAGCACATTTCAGCTTTTGTGCTTACGCCATGTTATAGTGCGAGTTCTACGCACGGCGTTATACATGAGGCCCCTGGAGAGCTACTGTGGCTGAAGGTTTTCATTCTAACCCTTTTCTTAATTAGTGGCCAGATTTTGCTGCTAATTAACTCTTTGCCTTAATTTTAATTGATGCGCAACTTAAGACTCAGGCCCCGTAATTATTTCTTTTTTCCTTAATTAGCAGCCAAACAATATTAAGACAAAATGAGCTAACACATAAACAACAACCTGCATCCATCACATAATAACTGAAAATAAAGAAAGGTGAAGGCCTCAATAATGTTGATCTGCTCAGCTCCACAAAACATTTTGACAGTGCTCTTCAAAAGAAAATCAACAATTTTGTAAATGTCTACCATGGCAGAATGAGCGCCATGGAATTAAATAACAAGTTTCTTGAGCAACAAGAATTGGCTTCAAATTAAGAAACTGAATGAAGGTTGGAATTTGAGGCCCCAACTTAGTTGGTCAACTCTTGGCTCACTTCACAACAAATTTATTTTTAGGTGGCGTTTAAGGAAAAAAGAATCAATTCAGCAGTCAGAGCCTCAAGAAAAGTCAATTAAGACAAAGGGAAATAGTTAATTAGCAGCAAAACTGGTCACTAATTAAAAAAAGAGTTAGAATGAAAACCTGCAGCCACGATAGCTCTCCAGGATTGGAGTTGGAGATCCCTGGTTTAGAAGTTGGTGATTGTGTTTTTAATTTTTGTTAAAAATTTTAATTTTTAATTAAAAAGATTGTTTATTGATGTGGTGGTTGCTCATCCCTGTATATCCGTGTTTCCCAAACTCGGTCCTGGGGGCCCACTGTGGCTGCAGGTTTTTGTTCCAACACCTGATAACACTGATCTCATTTAATTCGCTGGTATTATTTTTCTTTTATTCTACATTCAGAAAAGCACAGCAGTATGATTTTTACATTTATAAGACATTTCAAAATATTTCTGATTTTGCTATAGATCTAAATGCTTAACTCTCTTTTATTGATTTCATTATACTTTACCCTTTCTCTGTGCAGTTTTTCCCCTTCATTGTATCTTATTAATGACAATTTAAAATGAGCAGAGCAGACACACTGGCAAACAACACTGAATAATCAAAGGCTTCAACTACTTTAGCGTCAGACCCACTAATTAGTAAATAATGGATTAATTAAACAATTAGAACACCTTGAAAAGTAGGAAGAAAATCAAGATGAAAATACTGTTAAAAAGAAAAAAAAATACATTATTCCTATATAACTGCTTGGTACATTTAAATTTTTTAAATTTTTTTTTAGCAAACTTAGTTTTCTAATTTATATATTGTTCCCTAAACACAGATCTTGGGAAATATCAGTACACTTAATTAGGGAGTCCAATTAAAAACAGAAGTTGGTTGGAACAAAAACCTGCAGCCACAGGGGGTCCCCAGGACCGAGTTTGGGACATACTTCTGTATATAAAAGAACCTGTGCTTAGCGTACTTCGGAGTTTAGTTAATTTTGGGTCCCAGTTTCCCTTCCCTTACTGGGTGGCGTGGTCAGTTAGTAATTTCTTCGGTATTGAGTGGGGTGGAGTTTAGGAGAGTTGGGCATTTAGGTGCCCCCTGCTGGTGAAAGAAAAAAATGTATATATTGAGCCCTCCACCCAACATCCTTACATTTGTGCAAAATTTACTGTTAACAAGCTACCAACTGTGTTTTCATGTTCTTGATGGACTCGCTGATGCTAATTTGAATAAAAATCACTGGTCTACAAAAAATATTTTTTGTTTGCTACTGGGAAATTCAGACCAGCTCTCTATTAAGTTTTTTACACTGATTTCATATATGAAATCAGAATTAAGCTAGCACATCAGATTTTTGAGATACAGATCATTGTCGTTTTGACACTTTGGAATATCAATATAATAATATCGACACAATATCTAGAGTTTGGACTATGTCCCACCAAAATTGTTTGAATGTGTTTATTCTGAAAACAAACCAGAAGACAATACCAGAGACACTTTAAAACATGTTTATGTCAATTTACCTGAATATAAAAGTGAGGTCAGTGTGCTCAAAATTGTCTGAGGCAATTGCTTTTGTGTTTGTACTGCACATTCGTCTCTCTTTGCATGAACCAACAGTAGTCACCCTTCATGCTCAGAGTAAATTTTCCCTGATTTCAGTTTTACATCACCTTTGTATCTTGATGAAATCTTTCCCCATTCACATCTCTGACATTGCTTATACTGGTAGAAAAAAGTCGAGGTGAGAATATAAAAAATGCATCTTCAGTGACATTATGGCTCCCATAAGCTGATACGCATTCAGCAGGCTCTCCACAAGCTCAGCATAATTCTCTGTTCTGTGACTGGGACGAAAATTCTGGACAACCTGCACAAATGAGGGAGATGATTCAGTTGGCTTCAGTTTCCTTTTGAACTCTTCGTCAAGCATCAGTTCACGGATTTCAGGGACAACTAAAACACTTTCCTTAATTTTGGCTTCACTTTTCTTGAGACCAAAGTTATTTCTTAAGTGCTGAAACTCATCACCTTTACTGTCCAGTCACCTCAAGACCCACATCATAACTAAAAATGGGAGCTGCGGTTTTCAGATTTGGAGTGCGTGACTTTGTGAAAGAATCCCAGTAGCAAAATGCTTGTTGACCAGTGTAACAAATACAAGTAACTCCCAAACACTAAGCTGCTACTAAAAAAAAAAAAAACCTACTAAAGGGAAAAAAGTTTTAACAATTCCCACACAGCTCCTTAGCGGCAACCAAAAAAATACAGCAGATGGGATCAAAATATATCTTTTAATTAACTCTCATACCACAGAACAAAAAACTCTCAGCAGTTCCTGTTAATGTTGTAAGAATGACATCAGTACGTCTGTCTCCTCAAACTGTACACAAACCTTTAAGAATATCTCAGTCATACAGGCTATACTAAAATACTGTACTGGCAAAATAAAATGGCCACTTTGGAACTTAAGAGTTTTACATACGATTTTGTGTTTTAAAGAGGCAAACTAAGTGTGCTGTGGAATTCTGACATAATAAATAAACCTGTTTGATCCATAATTTTTGACATCAGCAAGGCACTCAAGCGTGTTGGTGTAGCGGACAACAGAATTATTTTGAGACTCAGTCATCTGTTTAAGACAGTCAAAGGTCTCCTCCGAGCATCTGAGGTGGTCTACAAAGAGAAATAAAAGAAGCTGCAAAGTAAAATCAACACTAATGGAACCTTATTCCAGATCTGATATCTCAAAAACTCACCACTGCCATATATCACGGCATTTGAAAAACTGGTTAAGGAGACAAGCAATATTTTAAACAATGAACTTCAGATCACAAACAGGAAAGACTACGTTTCTTGTGAAACGGTATGCACATTGAAATTTGCCTATATTACACATCACTAATGCTAAAACACCATTATCTGTTTGACCTGTAACCATTCTGTAAACAAATTTTACACTATTCAATTAAATGATATTTCAGTAGCTAAGTTACTTATTTTGTCTGTGTGTTACTTGCTATATGTGGCATGGTTAAATCTAGCATTTATTAATTTATTTTTAATTTGATATATTTGTGCTAGAGTTTATTCTAGTCATTTCTGTTTGTGCTGTCTTCACATTATGTACGGAATTGTTTTTTTAGCAAGAATGGTAGCAAATGCTTTTCATTGTATCATTAGGTATAATGACAATAAATTGAACTAAATTGAAAACTTTAGCTCTTAAAGTTCCAAGCTCATATATACTGTGTATGTGTATGAATTGTATTTATGTGTATGTAAAATGGGGTGCCAATCAGGCTAATATATTGAATTTCTGAATACATAAAATTTAAAGTCTTAATATATAAAGTTAAAGTTTAAATTGTCACGCATGTGCAACAAGGGAGGCGTTGTAGTTGCTCCTGCTGTGCGCTCCTGCAACCATTCTGTAAACAAATTTTACACTATTCAATTAAATGATATTTCAGTAGCTAAGTTACTTATTTTGTCTGGGTGTTACTTGCTTTATGTGGCATGGTTAAATCTAGCAGTTATAAATTTATTTTTAATTTGATATATTTGCATATTTGTGATAGAGTTTATTCTAGTCATTTGTGTTTGTGCTGTCTTCATATTATGTACGGAATTGTTTTTTAGCAAGAATGGTAGCAAATGCTTTTCATTGTATCAATAAATTCTAAATTGAAAACTTTAGCTCTTGCTCATATATACTGTGTATGTGTATGAATTGTATTTATGTGTATGTAAAATGGGGTGCCAATCAGGCAAATATATTGAATTTCTGAATATATAAAATTTAAAGTCTTAATATGTAAAGTTAAAGTTTAAAGTACCACTACCACGGGGATGGGAGAGGGCGCTGTCGCTGATGGTTTCTTCTCTTTTCCAACATCACAGAAAAGACACCCAGCGAGGGCACTCAACACTGACTGTGACATCCTGAATAATCCCCACCCCTTCCAGACAGGACACTCCTGAGGTAGACTAAGCAAGATTTGTGTCCTTGTCCACCCTTTTTATTTTCTGATGTCAATATTAAATGGGGATTACCGGTGTTGTTACCCCAACAATTCTAGCAGTTCCAAACTAGTTCCTTATCACAAATCATAAAATATATGTCATTTTTGATTGTACAAAGTCAAATTCTAAACATATAAAGTACTTTATATAAAGTCAAAGCCTGAATACACAAAGTCTGAAAATATAGAGTCAGTGTCTGAAAAAAGTACTTTCTAAATACATAAAGTCAAAGTATATATAAACATAACTTTCTGAAATTTCCTTAATCAAATTCAGTAGGCATCACTTGTGTGTGGTTGCATTTGTTGCCCCTTTTTTGATTACAATATGTAACAGATTAATCTGTATGCTAATGACATTTAGCTGGGATTATTAATCAAACGTAAAGCAGTTTCTCCCAAAATATATATTAGTAGATAGGCCCTCAAAATATAATTTGCAAATGAAGCTTAAATGATTTAATGTTGTACATGCGGAGGTGAAAGTGGAGTGCCTCCCCAGTGAGATTTTAGAGCTAAAAATTGTTGACACTTTAAAACACTGTTAGAAAGAGGCAGTAACTTGGATCTGTTTTCTTAATGGTGTACCCAGGGTATAGTTTACTTATCCCTTATATTAGCACCTCTCGTAAGTTCTCTTAGAAGGAAGAAAATAAAGCAATAAATAAATAAATGATACACCACACTGGACCTGCAGTGTCAGGACTGTAATTTCTATTCCCAGAAGCATCTGAAAATGTAAAGAAAAATGGATTAAAAAGGAAAAGAATACATACATAAACTTGTAAAGTATGAATTACCATTTTAAATAACTTACTGCAGGTCTGCTTAGTCCCATTTAGGGTAAATGAGAGGAAATTGTTGATGGAGATATCAGAACAATTTGCTTGAAATACAGTCATTTCCTGGCCAACTGAACCATTTACAAAGCCAAAATCTGTACAGCACATGTTGGCTACTGGAATGCAGAGAAGCTGCAGTAGGCTCTCTCCATGTTTAAAGTAGATGTGGTCAGTTTCATTCCATGCCATGCAGAACATGTTTCCAGATCCATTTGATTTTATATGAATTGATGATGAACATGGTAAACCAGCAGTGATTACTACTTGTCCACCTTGATTAGAAATGATCAAGTTACAAGATCCTTCTCCAATTGTCAGCTGAAGAGAGCAGATAGAAGTGTCTACACAGAATGCAAATCCCTCTTCAGAAAGCACTGAAACAATTAAAGCACATGATGTACGACTTCCTTATTGTTATTGTTATCAGGTTCATGCTTCATGATAAAACACTTAAATACTCATTTCAGAAACAAACTCAGGTTAACATGGTCACTAAACTGATAACTTCTGTCCAAATAGAACAAATTCTTACTACATAAACTACGTGGAATTGGGAGGAAGTAGGTACAGTATTATTCTTCTAAACCCATTAATACGTTTCAAATGGACTCTATGTGCTAAATGAAAATCTTTGCTCAGCCCACATGTCAAAAAATAATCAGATTCCACTTTTATGTTTTCCAAATATGCTAACCGGTTTTGCCAGAGTATTTTAAATATTTACCTGCATTCAGTTTGATTCTCTCCTTTGAACAAATGCCATTGTTTATGTTTTTACAAGGTCCAAATATTAAGGATCTTGTCAAATGACATACTACATTATATTCCTTCATAGGGACACCAACACTATCTTCAAAACCTGGCCATTATCCTGATTGCACTGTTCTTACTCCAATAGAGGTCTTAGTGGTGATATTAACAACCCACTCAGCAAGGGTCTGATTGAGGTGCCTAAGGGGTTACTTAGGGGCTTGGGACAGAAGAGTACAGATAAATGTGCACCAACAAAAGCGAGCCATGACAAATTGTAACAAGATTAATGTCACTGTGCTCTGTACAATAATTATTGTATAAATCCACTCACATGTACAGGCCAGGCCAAAGTTAGCACACAGGGGCTCTCAGCATTTAGAACTGCTAGGCAAGCAAATGAAGAGAGAAGGTACAACTACAAAAATGGGCATTGTACTACTTCTGTATGTTAGAGATGAAATGGAATCCTCTCCTTCCATTGTTTGGAACCTAAGTAAGGGCCTACACATGGAGAAGACAGTATAAAAAGACTTGGACAGCAGCCAAACACTTTGAAGCCGACGGATGGATGGGTGATATCGTCATCCGTCCTGAAAAGCCTTCCAGTGCAGCAACGAAAAATGGCAGACTGTATAGATCAAGATCCCACTTTGGTATTTGTCTTACTATGGCTTCCCGTCTGTAATGCCGCGTAAATTGTCAGTTAAGAAAGCTAAGTTATTTTATAGTTACAGTAATCCCTCCTCGATCGTGGGGGTTGCGTTCCAGACCCCCCCGCGATAGGTTATGGTTATTTTTATATATTTTAAGCCCTTATAAACTCTCCCACACTGTTTATAAATATTCCCCGCTCAGTTATATAGCATAATCCCTTTGTATTCTCTTAGATATTAGGTAAAATTCATTGAAATTATGTATGTAAACACACTGTTTATATACAGTAAAACCTAAATATTATTTTAAAGATATCGAGTGTCTCCGATATCACATATGTTACAGGCATTACGATAGCAATTACCAGCAATAAATACGTACAATGCGAGAAAAATAGTATACAGTAAATGTGTGTACAGTGACCCTAAATGTACGTACATGTACTTAGTACTGTAGGTAGAAAATTATGGTTACTCACCAACAATGACACGATGACTTGTCCGATAATGATGAGTTTAATTTTACTGCACAACAAAGGAGAGCGTTACAGCCCTTCTAAAGGAGCCACTTCAGGCAACTGTGTAGCTGTTTATATACAGTTAAACCCGCCGTGACACGATGACTTGATAGACAGGCCACCAGCAATAAATACGTACAATGCAAGAAAAATAGTATACAGTAAATGTGTGTACAGTGACCCTAAATGTACGTACATGTACTTAGTACCGTAGGTAGAAAATTAATTATGTTAAAGGAGCCACTTCAGGCAACTGTGTAGCACCGCCGTTGTTCTTCTTCAATCCAAATCCCTAAAGCAGATTCCATCCAGATTACTGCCTTATTACATCCAATTACAACTCGTTTTGCACCCTGGTTAAAAGGACACTGCGGCCGTAGATCTTATATTCCTTTCCTACTTTTTAAATAAAAAGAATCGTAGCCTCATTGATGCTCTAATGGCATCCTACAGCGGTGTAGCTTTTCCCTTCCTTCAACAAATCCAAAACGTTTACCTTTTCGGCAATCGTTAACATCTGCTGTTGGCGCTTGGGCACAGACCCTGAAGCAGTAGCAGGAGCAGATCGTTTTGGAGCCTTAATGGAATCTGCTTTTATCAAAGATCCCCTTATGTTGATTCACATACGGTGAAAGGCCATTGGATAGTGGAGTTTTAGAGCATTCCAGTGATGTATAGTTGTCTACGATTGGTCATTCATATAACTTGCGTAAAAGGCAGCAAAAAAACTTGAGTGTGTAACAGCTCTTCTTTGTGAACCATTACACAAAAAATACTTCTTCAAAAATGAAAATAAACAGTTGAGGAAGTTCTGGAAAACTCATAGACTGCTAGTCGTATGGAATGAGTTAGATTCTGATCACAGTTTTGACTCTATTGAGAAATACTTGCTTGATGAAGTACTCCATGCTGTGCTTGATTTGTAAGTACCCCTTATAGTATATGTTTGAAGCTTCACAGTGTGCAGTTTTACAATTCAAGCATCATAGGTCTTAATTATCAAACCCAGATGCCGTCTGCTGCAAATTCTCCCAATGTTAGTTTTCTGAGCGGTGTTCTTTCAATTTTAACTTTGAGTACTGGCAGCACTTCTTAGCATACTGTTAAGAAAGGTCTTGCTGTACTTGTGCCTCTTGAAGACTCACATGAGGACCAACCTTCAATCAAATGTCACTGTATCATGCCATTCACAACACTGGGTCATGAGCACATGGAAAGATAAAGCTGTTACTGCTGTTAACTTGTTCAAGGTATAATCCCTGACCATGGACCCCTCTCTACTGAAGAGATTGACAGCGTTATGAAATATTTTTTGTTATCCCACTTATAATTGGAATTGGTTTCCCCCCCACCCCCACATGCAGAAACCAGTATAATTACAAATTGGAAATAAAATTAAAGGACAGACATTTTGGGGAGGTACAAGCAAGGACTTGGTGAAGTCAGTGTGACCAGAGATGAGATAAAAAATCTTGTACAGCTCTGATGGTGGCTGGGCGGCAAATTATACTCTGAACAAGTCAAATGTGCTTGCAACCCAGCAACGGTCACTTGTGACACCAAAGTTTCTGAGAATCACTGGTTTAGGTGTATGTCGTGTATCTTCCTAACTCTGTTGCCATGTCCAGGGCTGCCAAGAAAACATTGTCCCAACCCCGTTACCCAGCACCAGAAGAAACTGTTATGAATACATATGTACTCTGCTTATTTAGTTTATTCCAGATGTGAAATGAAAGAAAAAAGCAACAATATTAAAATATATATATATTAAACAAAAACACACTAAACATTTGTGGGGCAACTTTTACAGCAGGTGGAAGAAAATGTGTGAATTGCACAAAACACAATATTTCTCTGTGTCTCATTGCAAACAGATTGTTTCAAGGACTGCCATGAAATAAAAATTGATTTGTGACAGATGTGTACCAGTAAGAGTAATGATTTGTTACTGACAGGTACCAGCAAGAGTGAAAGGGAAGATCTACAGGACGGTAGTGAAACCAGCTTCGCTATATGGGTTTTAGACGGTGGCACTGACCAAAAAACAGGAGACAGAGATGTGGCATAGTTGAAGATGTGAAGATTTGCATTGAGTGTGACGAGGATGGACAGGATTAGAAATCAGTACATTAGAGCTAGGGTTGCTCAGGTTGGGAGACAAAGTCAGAGAGGCGAGACTGCGTTAGTTTGGAAAGGTGTAGAGGAGAGATGCTGGGTATTTTAGGAAAAGAATAATAAGGATAGAGCTGCCAGGGAAGAGGAAAAGAGGAAGGCCTACGAGAAGGTTTATGGATGTGGTGAAAGAGGACATGCAGGTGATGGGTGCAACAGAACAAGATGTACAGGACAGGAAGATATGGAACAAGATGATTCACTGTGGTAAGCAACCAGAAGAAGACTTTAAATGCCAGAGACTAAATGTTTACAAGAATGAGGATACCTTGTGCCAAACAGTATAACTTTGCAATACTATGGGATATGACATTTAAACTTAGTACAATGATTGCCAACACATTGGGGAAGAAAAGAAAATTGATTTCAGGGTTTATGTGCATCATAAAATTAGTTATATACCTTATAATCCAGTTTTCTGGAGAGAAATCACTAAGCACTGCATTGCTTTTATCCATCCATTATCCAACCCGCTATATCCTAACTACAGGGTCACGTGGGTCAGCTGGAGCCAATCCCAGCCAACACAAGAAACAAACCCCGGGCAGGGCACCAGCCCACTGCAGGGCGCGCACACACACACACCAAGCACACACTAGGGACAATTTAGTATTGCCAATGCACCTAACCTGCATGTCTTTGGACTGTGGGAGGAAACACACGCAAACTCCACGCAGGGAGGACCCAGGAAGCAAACCTGGGTCTCCTAACTGCGAGGCAGCAGCACTACCCACTGCACCACCATGCCACCCACATTGCTTTTATGTTTAATTTAATTGATATTGGTATAAACAAAGTTTTTTAATCATAATAGCACTTTCTTTAAAAAAAATTGGAGTGTTATACTCAATAACCCTCAGCCATTCGCAGTTCCTCTATTGTATAAACAGAATAATAGTTTTTAATTTTTGGGTGTGTAATTTAGTCACAATAATACTAAAAAACCCTAGTGCATAAGGAGTTAAACTTTGGAATGTCCTGGGCCTAGATATCGGATACTATGACCTCATTTTTTATTTTTAGAACAATCAATTTACAACGCCTATCTGTTCCATGGATTTTGACAAGAGACTGATGAGAGACTGAGCAACCCGTAAGATTGTAGCTTAAACAGAAATGCCATGTGTACCTGGGCCTTAACTTACCAAGCATCTCTGAATTACTCCTAGGAATTGCACTGAAAGTCTGACTAGGATAAATATTCATCCTCCTTCAGATTGAGACATGAGAAAGAGTTAGAAAGTATTCTACTCTCAGTCCTTGGGTGAAGTAGGAAATCACATCTCACAATGAATAATATTAAGATTGTACAAAACCCCTTGCCACAAATTAACACTCACGATGACATTTCCAAAGTGCCATAGAGGGATGACAAAATAAGGGGAGATGCAACTTGTGTGTGTATTTGGTGTTTTGGTTGTGTTCGTCAGGTAAATTTGAATATGCACTGTAAACAAGGCGCTTTATAGCGCCCGACCCGGCATAGAATAGGCAGAGGCACGTGTTCACACTCACAAATATTTATTTTTCTTCAGCTGTGTGACACGTCTTCCCCGTGCCACACAGCCCAAACACAGTCCAAAGCACAAACACAAAGAAGCCAAACACAAACCCACACTTTCCTGCTCCACCACTCCTCCCAGGCAACCTCGTCCTCTTCCTCCCGATTCTGGCCTCGATTGCTGGGAGGCAGGCCCTTTTATGCCCCACCCGGAAGTGATCCAGGTGCCTGACCAGCTGGTCTTAATTGCACCTCCGGGTGGGGCTGATAAACCGTCCAGTGTGGTGGCTGGATCTCTGCAGCACCCCCTAGCGGCCACCCCATCTCCCAACCGGGCTGCTGTGGTGGACTCCATGTCCCATGGAGCCACGGGGGAGATTGAGGAGGAATCCAGTGCCAGGAGACTGCCCCAAGCGCCCGGGGAGGTATTGCAAAGTCCATGATGGCTCCCCGGGGCGTATGCATCAGAGGCGCCCCGCCGGGCATGGGACCCGGCTGTCCGTCACATGGCCCCTCCCTCAGATGAGGCTTGTGGGGCTCATCGGCCACCCCCTGAGGGCCGGTCTTCTCCAGGATGGGGAGTCGGCATTCCTGGTTCCGCTGGCTGCCTGTAAAACAGAATAAACAGGTCTGGGGCGTTGCCCGATGTCCCTCGGGACAAGCCCGCCAGACATGGCCACCGCGCCACAGTCATAACACCGCCACTCCCTCCAGTACGGCCCCTCTGCATGCGGAAGCAGGCAGGGAACATCTGCCCTTCGCCTCCGAGGAGGGCTTGTGACAGTTCCGCCCCTCTGCAGTGCAGCCCTCCTTCGCTCCAAGCCGTCAGGCATACACTGCTCTATGTACGGGTTTCCGTTTCCTCTTCCGGTTCCCCTTTTCCTTTGGGTCGCACTGGCGGTCTGAGTCCCCTATGAGAAAAGGAGGGACCCCGCACCGCCTCGCGCCCTTTGGACTGCCGCAAGACTGGCGCTAGCGGTCGGGCGGGTTGTTTGGCAGCCGGTTTCCACCTGCTGCCTCCCCGCGACGCCGTCCGCCTTGCTGTCAGTCATCACAGCAGCCTCTCGTGTGGTGGGCGGGTCCGCCTGACAGGCAGTACTAAGCAACACTGCTGCCGTCGCGTCCCGCCCCCTTTTCTCTGCGGTGCCGGCTTCACTTACCTGCACCGCTCTGTCCTGCCGGTGGGAGGCTGGCCACCCGCCGCCGAAGCCATTCAGCCAGGGCCCGACGGGATACCGAGCTTCTTCTCCAGCCCCTCCTTCGCCTCCGACAGGACCTGAAAACTTGTAAAGGGACTGTAGGGCGAGGACAACGGACTTCACCTCCCCTACAGCCCAAGAAACATTAATAGTGGCGGCGGCGGTGGATTTGGGCTCTCCGTGTCGCCCTCCGCCGACCAAGCGTGCCAAGAAGACCCTGTGGATCCCCACAGGCCCCTTCGGTAGTCTGGAGGAGAGGGAAGGGCGTCCGTCATCCCCGCCTGCCGATCCTCCTCGGCGGGTGATTGACACACGTCCCCGTTTACCTGTTTCTGGAGCCGCTCCTGCCCCACTTGCAGGGCGCGCTGGGAAGCTTCGTCCGGGCTCTCCTCCGCCAGCCGCTGGCTCAAGCCGCGAGGAAGACACAGCTCCGCCTCGCTCACCCCGAGCTGGCTCCGCTGTCATGCCATGGACACTCGTCCCCTGCCCGCACGGTGCCGCCCCTCGGCGTCCAGGAGGTAGGATGACCGCAGGCGGAAAAACATACCCGCAACTCGTCACCTACCTCCGGTTGCAACCCGTGCGGCGGACTAGCGTGGCGGCGTCTGCCAGTTGGCCTCTGTGTCCGCCCGGCTTTTTTCTTCCCCATGACAAAAGGCGCCTGCAGCAGCTCCTCGGCGGCTTCGGTTGGGGAGTCCCGCTGACTTGCGTGTGCCTGCTTGCCCCTGCCGTGTGCGCGCTTCGCTGTACGCGTGTGCTGGCTTGCGGCTCCTGCGGCGTGTGCGCGCTTCAGTGCGCTGTGCTGTGCAGTCCTGCCCGACTGCTTGCCTGTAGCTGCGTCGGAGCGCGCTCTCCGGACGCCGCTGAGCCGAGAACCGTGCCTCCGCTGTTGCGCTCGCTATGCCGGGTCAGCAAGAGTAAAACGCAGGTTCCGACCCAAATGGACGGGCCGGGATCCGCACGACTACGCCAGTGTAAACAAGGCGCTTTATAGCGCCCGACCCGGCATAGAATAGGCAGAGGCACGTGTTCACACTCACAAATATTTATTTTTCTTCAGCTGTGTGACACGCCTTCCCCGTGCCACACAGCCCAAACACAGTCCAAAGCACAAACACAAAGAAGCCAAACACAAACCCACACTTTCCTGCTCCACCACTCCTCCCAGGCAACCTCGTCCTCTTCCTCCCGATTCTGGCCTCGATTGCTGGGAGGCAGGCCCTTTTATGCCCCACCCGGAAGTGATCCAGGTGCCTGACCAGCTGGTCTTAATTGCACCTCCGGGTGGGGCTGATAAACCGTCCAGTGTGGTGGCTGGATCTCTGCAGCACCCCCTAGCGGCCACCCCATCTCCCAACCGGGCTGCTGTGGTGGACTCCATGTCCCATGGAGCCACGGGGGAGATTGAGGAGGAATCCAGTGCCAGGGAGACTGCCCCAAGCGCCTGGGAGGTATTGCAAAGTCCATGATGGCTCCCCCGGGACGATGCATCAGAGGCGTCCCGGCCGGGCATGGGACCCGGCTGTCCGTCACAGCACACTGGGATTAAGTGATTTGCCTGCCCTTTTCAAAGTAATACAATAAATAAGATTAACCTGAGTGGTATCTGTCTCTCTTCCATCTTGATGTTTGTTACAATAATAACCCTGCAGATCCAGAAGCATCCAAATCATGATATGTGCATCTTAAATTCCCGCTGCAACAGTCAGTAACTAAATATGAACAAATATTGCATTTAATCTTCTTGCAAAGGGTTGTACATAATAAGGTGCTATAGATTGCACAGTATGATTATTCTTTGATTTACATGCTTCTCCCCTCCATATTTTTTTGTGGTGCTATAAATTGCACAATGCAATGACCAGCAATCATTACTAAAGCAAATGATAATCAATTAAACTCAGATAATGAGGAACAGCCCTTCAGGGATGTTTCCTTAACAATGTCAAGACAGCCCTGTCACAAAGTTTTATTAATCAATGTTAATAAAATGGCGTTGGGAGAAGACAGAAAAAATAATTGACTTATCTCAAACAAAATAAAGACAAAACAAAAAATAAAATTTCATGGATGGATTTAGGATCTCAATAAACCATTATAACTAAGTCATCAACTCAAAATATTTCCTAAAAGGAGTTAAAACTATAATAAACAAAAGGATACTCAAAACATTATTTCCGTACATTTGTCACATGCCCTTTCTCAATGCTCTTTTGTCATCCTGTGTTTAATTGTTTATTACACTGTCTGTATCATTGGTTTTATTTTGGACAAATTTCCCAAAACATTCTTTACTGTACTACAGAACATAATAGTAATCTTTTGTTTAATTTCTGAAAATACTGTCTTTTTATCCTGTTTAATCATTCAAAATTTGTGATTTTTGAAATTTGTAAAACCTCCCTCCACAGAGTGGTAACCACAATAAACTGTTATTACAGATTGAGATGCCTTCTTTAAGGAAGGGCAGGGGGAGATGGTTTTTGAAGGGCGCTATCTCCCCCTCATATTCCCACAGGGCTGTATGGGAATTACTATTTGTCAGCACAGCCCTATTGGGTTCCGTGTTTGCTGCCAGGGGGAGCTGTGGGAGCTGCAGAGCCCTACTTTGGGCTTCCACCACACCTGGGAGTAACTCCAGACCTCTCTAATGAGCCACCTGGAATGCTCCTGGGTGCGACTTAAAAATGAGCCAACTGCCTCACAGACAAGGCCAGAGTCAGGCGGAAGAGGTAATAAGCATGCTTGTGGAGGCAGAAAGACAGACAGACAGACAGACAGACAGACAGACAGACAGAGAAAGAGATGTGCTTTTGTACTGTGCTGCAAAGGTGGGAAATGAGACCAAAGAGTTTCACACAGCTGAATGTTAATGTTTGTGTTAACGTTTGTGTTACTGCACTTGTGTCTGTCGTGTTGAGTGTTTGGGGAGCTTTGTGACCACTGGCGGTTCACAATATGTAATATATGCCTCGTTCATGGTATATATGTAATGTACAGAATAACAAATATTTATGAGGAATAGCAAATAAGTCTAAACAAATTATCAGGGAAGACAGATTCATTAGTTAATATTTTTTCTGATTTTCTCCTGCTCTCAGTTTCCTTTATTTCCAAGAAAAAAATTAAGTTTCATTAAAAAATCCACGCACTAAACAAACAGCTAACCATTAATTGTCAAAGACACTATAAGACAAATAAATTCTGCACATCATCTTCACATTCACTCTCGACTCTTCATTATAGATTACAACTTTTATGCCTATTAGCTACTTTTAAAAAGCTTTTTCCTCATGCATAATTTACTTTTACTGTTATTGCATGCAAAATCAACCACATGCTGTCATTTGTGACTTTTAATGATATTTTAAATGGTGAAATAGGATTCACACACTGAGTCTATAAATATGTCGAGCCAATTAATTGAGTTCACACTGCAATAAAGTATTTGGTGGCTGTTTAAACCCAGCTGAGAGGGTAAGTACATACAAACCCATAATTTAATTTCTTATGTTAGACTCAGGATGATGTAAATTCTATCTACTGTATGTTAGACAGGCATAGAAATTAAAAGACTGAGTACTTAAGTGTTTACCTTTTTGTGGCACAAGGAATGCTAATAGTATAAAAATCAGTGGCGGTAATATCATTCTGCAGGCATCATCTCTTCTGCATCTTCTGCTCAGAACTTCATTGCACTTCTTTTGAACGGATTCCTTTGCAGAACAATTTTCAGTCACAAGTCCATGATTTTGTTCTTTGAAACTGTCACATATAAACCTGCAGACACCTGGGAAGAAGAATTCACAGAAACTGTTTTTATTTTAATGTGTTCTGCCGGCTTCTGGAGCTACAGGAATGTTACATGGAAATAGAGGAAGTACAAAATCAGAAATTCAATATGTGGTAAGTAGATAGACAGACCTTTATTTTTCACAAGGGGTAGAGTGAAGTCTCACCCCACAATCAATTGCATACACAACTGATTTCTATCCATCCATCCATTATCCAACCTGCTATATCCTAACTACAGGGTCAGGGGGGTCTGCTGGAGCCAATCCCAGCCAACACAGGGCACAAGGCAGGAAACAAACCCCGGGCAGGGCAACAACCCACCACAGGGTACAACTGATTTCTAATACTCACTAATTCATTGGTCTGAAACTTCAGTCCTGGAAGACCACAGAGTTTGCAGGATTTCATTTTAACCCTTTTCTTAATTGGTGAGAAAGTTTTTTTCTGCTAATTAATTCCTTTTCCTTACGTTTTAATTGACTTGTTTTTTTAATTTGTTCCTCTGAATGTATTCCTCATTCCTCTAAATTGCTTCATTTCTTTACTTAAATGGCACCCAAACAAAAATGAAATGTGAAGTGAGGGAGCCAACAGAAGACCAACAAAGTCAGGGTTCTTGTTGTTAATTAAACCTGTTCTTTAATTCCATGGCTTGTTGCTGCTCTCATTGTGCGATAGCATACATTTCTGAAATTACTGATTTTCTCTTTTCTGTTTAAATGTTTTGTGGACCTGAGCAGATCAGCATTCCTGAGACCTTCATCTTTCTTTATTTTCAGATATTATGTGATGGACACAGTTTGCTGGACATGTTTTGGCTCATTTTGTATCTCATTATTGTTTGACTGCTAATTAAGGAAAAAGAAACAATTGAGGGAGCTGAGTCTTCAAGAACAAGTCAATTAAAATTAATTCAAAAGAAGTTAATTAGCAGCAAAAACGGGTCATTCATTAAGAAAAGGGTTAGAATAAAAACCTGCAGCCACTGCAGCCCTCCAGGACCAGAGTTTGAGACCACTGCACTAATTAATTATTACATAGATGTGATGTGACCGAGTTCAGTAACAAAGTTGATATAAAAATATACAGTAGCTTCCCGAGGCTGTAATTGTTTTTTTTCCAGTTGTATTAAAACACCCCTACTTATACTGCAGAGCTTTTTAATTGCGTTTAAAGTATTTAAAAATGAGGGCTACACTTACAGCAGCTTGCACAGTTTCAATATTTTTATGTCCATTATTTAAGAGTCCTTAAGCCCTCTTTCAGACTTGAAGCTACATATGACTTGTAGTCCACAGAGTTGAAGTTACAGATTCCAATACTTTCCTTGTTCCATGATCTTCAGGTTTACCTCCTTTTTAAATGTATAAATTACATTTCTTCATTCTTTGTACATACTGACTGGCTTTTCCTTGTTATGATTTAAAATGCCTTTATTAAATAAGCATATATCTTATAAATCATTTTCAAATAGGCTACAATAAACCAACTATGAGTTTATTCATTTAGAAATTTGTTTAATCAACATTACTTGATTTACATCCAGTCAGAAAAACTATTTGTGCTATTTTACAAGGACTAGAAATAAAAATAAATAAATAAGCCCGTATAAGCGATTTTCAGATTAACATGACATGCAAGGCTGCAGACTTACCGGACACCATCTTACTCACTCATCGGCAGCTTGTAAAATGAGTTCCCCATTGGAAACATTAATTCTATTTAAAACAAAATCAATAGAGAGGAAGTAGTCCACATTGGGAAGAAACACAAATGTCATATTTGCATTAAAACTTATTTCCTCTTAGCACTCTAATAGCAAATGCAGATATTCACAAGAATATTTGAGCTTTCTGTATAGTAATTATATGATTAGATTTAGATCAAATTATTTGAGTTACACATTTAATTTTCTAGTATAAGACTGTGTTGATAATGATTGTGAGAATCAATTGTTTTTGGCCTAGTGATAAAGGAAGGTCAAGTAGCAGACAGGAATCATAGTGCAAACTAAAAAGATGTCAGATCATTCCCCAGGTATAAAATATTGTGTGGCAGAACAGTAAGTGGTGTTCATATGGAAGAACTATAAAAACTGATGCATATTACGTACTTGTTACATGATGGTGTTCATAGAGTTTGTTATTATTTGTTTCTGTTTTCTTCTATGCCACTCGTGATAATACTTTTTCCATTTTAGTTGTGAATTAGCAGTTTGTAAGATTTAACATAACAGAATTTTGCCATATATTTGTTTAATTCTGTAGAGTATTGTAACATGCTGACTGTATGGCAAGGCATCACTAAGGATAGAAGGGGCACAGGTGTGGTGAATAACAAGAGAAGGGCCGATCAGGGGCCATTTAAAAGGAGAACTCACTCCAGCATATCCAGGTTTACTTGTCATTCCAATGTTGGCAAACAGGGACTGTTTGGGGGTGTTATACCCTGTAAATTTCAAAGGGTATCAAAGAAGCTATCACTCTGAGAGGACAGTAAGATTAATTGCCACAGAAGGGGTATGCCTGTCTCTGAATTCATCTTTGCTTACACAAACTGAAATATATCTAGTTTCTTCTAAAGGGGACTTTAAATTAATGATGTGTGTAATAAAAAACAAATGACGGTTAAATAGAGTTTGGGAATGTCGAGGCAAACCCTGTATATTTGATGGCCAAAGTTAAAGAAAAGAAAGCAAACAAGGTTTTAAAGTCTATTCAGACTGAAGTGAGATCTTCGACTGAGGTAAAATGGTGGAGCTCCCCCTTAAGAGGAAGCCAGACTGGAAGGAGTGGGGCCAGGAGACAGCAATCATGGAAGAGGCATCACAGGGAGATTAGGCAATAGAGCCAACCCTTGGCTTGGGGTGGAACTGCAACCAGATGAGCCCTCAAGTTGTCTCCCAATCTCACATGTGTGACACGTTATAGAAAAACATTAGAAAGTTTCAGAATATAAGAATAATTTAATTTAAATTTAGTCTTTTTTCAATTGCAAAATTCAAAATTACTAAACTATTATTTAAATATATCAGAATGTGTTTATTCTCAATTTCGTAATTTAAAATGAGATTATGTTAAGATTATAAGCTTTATAAAGGAGAGGAAACCATTGAATCAAGCTCATTTTGTTTGCTAGCAGATAATTTGTTCTAGTGTCTCCTTCTGTCATGGTTTATGCTCACACTAATTTGCACCAGATTGCCATGACCTTTCATGTGACAACATACTTTTTGATTTCCATGTTGAATGAACCTATGGAGTTACATTACTGCCAAAAGTCCAAATCTGAGTACCACATATTTTGTAAGTGCAATTAAATTTTGAGTGCATCTTACAAGTGCAAGTTATATTTTGAGTGCATTTGGTAAGCACAACTTACATTTTGAGGTAGCGTAATGCACTTGGTGAATGTTTTGTGGTTACGTGATTTTTGGCAGTGTTCTTATACTTCATGCAACATTATTTGAGAACTAAAGTGATGAGGTAAGGACAGGTCTTTGTTCTTCTAGCTAGTGGGAGTACTCAGTGCTAACCAGCTAATTGTGAGGCACACCTCTGACACCACCTCCAAATAGGAATGAGTATAGTTTACTCCATAACTCAGATATTACTAAAAGTATTGTAGAATAGGCACCAAGCACCACAGTAGATGGATTCTCCAAGGATCTTTGAGGTGGCTCACCATCCTTAAAAGGACTGCTTGCAATCTGCCACACTTGGAAAAACATTACTTTGCAGGCATGCCATTTATAAAGGTGCCCCTACCACTGGAGCTGTAATGCCAGCTCATATTTGGGTGACTCATCCCTGACTGATGTAACTTGTCAGCACTGTTACATTGTGGCTTTTTTCACTGGTGTGCTGTAGGTGTTATATCCAATTCAGTCTCCCCAGTCTGTCCTGGCACAAATATCAATCAAACCTCAAAATCAGTGACATTTCACAATTAGGACTTGAAAAGAAATCAATATAGACCCGTCATTCTCTACATCCATCATTGCAAGGTCCAGCTTCTTTTCTCTTAAAAATAATAAAAACTTATATTTGCCTTTACAAATGCTTTGCCCACAGCAAAAGGAACCTGTGAGAACGTGTATTTCTTTAGCTCATTCACGTGTGACAATTGCTCATGCAATTAAGGTGTAGAGATTGTGGAGAATGGCCAGCCGTTTATCCCGGCCAATACCCCCAAGCCGCCAGGTGGAGCCCTCCTTGCAGCATGGAGGTCCCCAGAAGACCAGCAGGACATCATGGACAATGGAGTTTTTATGCACAGCCCTGCTGGATGCCATGGGGGCCACTAGGGGACGCTGCAGGGAGGAGTAATGGATATTTTCCCTACGCCCCAGAAGCACACGTGGACAAGAGGAATGACGTGCTTCCGGGGTGAAGAAAACAACTTGTACTTGACCCGGAAGTGATTGAGAGCCAAATGGACTGGGGATTAGGAACACTTCCGGGTCAGGAGATATAAAAGACTGTGGGAGCTCCCTGACGGCGAGCTGAGTTGGGAGGCAGGGTGGCTAAGCGTCTGGGAGTGGAGGATTGGTTATTGGATTATTGTATTGTTTATTGAGAATTGTGGAGAGGAGTGTGCTTTGTGCACATTATTATTATAATAAATAATAATTGGACTTTTTATCTGGTGTCTGACATGTGGTCTGAGGGTACAAGGGTGCGAGGAAGCCCTTAATCTGTCACAATTGGCGTAGCCTCGGCAGGATTCTCTGGCCGTCAGTTTCGCAGAGGACCTGAATTAAAAAAATTTATTGCGGACAGAATACCCCAAGACGACAGCGTCAAGACATGCAGAAAAATCGCCAGAAACCTCACCTTTATCAAGTCCGTCATGGGGAAGAAGAAGACAAAGCAGAGCGCCAGCAACAGCGGAGGTCTAGCGCTCAACATTGCCTGCGCTCAAGACGAGCCATGGAGCAGCTACGTGTTTCGGTAGAGATTTCCGGAGGAGTACGTCTCCGATGAGGTATGTGACGGGAATGTACTTGTGAATCTTTTTAAATGGCCAAATGTCCCATTTACATACCTCCCAGATGTCAATCTGGGGCAAAAGATAAACCCAAAGGTGATGACGTGCTCTCGTTCAGGCAAACGAGAAACCCGAAGGACTTCCGCATATCAGGTGCCGGTGAAAGACACGTGACCCAACCCGGAAGATTATGGGAAGGAGAAGGTCCGTGTTCAGCTGCTTGTGGCTTCACTCAGGAAAAGATGGACTTGGTTTTTCCGAAGGGGAAAGCCAAGGCGAGCGAAGCACCGTTCCCCCTACAAAAAGGTAAGGAGGTCCGGGAAATGACTGATCGGTCCGTCAATAAATTGATACAGACAGATTGCAGTCAGCCAAAAGCGGCACCGCGGACCTCCATAAAGAAATCCAAGTCCCAGGTTACCTTGCGGAACCCGTCAGAGCACGTGCCAGGAGCAGACATGTTCATTGGCTCCCGGCTGATAGGTAAGGAGAAGAAAGAAGTGAACCTGCGTTCGGTCAAATTAACTAATATTATTGACGTACGGGAAATCAAAACATTAATAAAGCCCGTATGGAGTATTTTGCGGACATTGGAGGCGATTAAGAAGATCGTTGGGGAGATGGGAGCAGCGGCTGAAGCGTCTTTAAGGAAAGTGAGTGAGTACCTGCGGCGGATCAGTCGGGAGCCTTCCGTATTATATGATTTGGTGGTACAGGCAGGTAATGCCGGTACCGTATATAAAGTAATAGGGACGCAGTGTGATCCGGGCCCACTTTTAATAAATAGCGGGTGCCAAATTACTGTGTACCCTACAAGAGAGGCCGAAACGTTGACCGAGTGGTCGGCGGAAGGGCTGATCGATCCGGGACAGCCAGACAGTGCTGACTCCCGGAGCGAGGCAGCCCTAAAGACGCCGCCACCGGTAATTTATAAAACAAAAGGGGTGCAGACAGTAAAGGGGCTCTCTTCTTCCAATAGAGAGACCCAGACTCTGGACAAGCCCCAGATGAAACAGGAGACTTCTAAAATAAAACGGAGGTCTCCTGACAGGGAAGCAAAAAGAGGGAAGGCACCGTTAGAGGCGGCAGGGGTTTCACTCTCAGCAAAACAAGGGGCGGACCTAACATTTCCTAATTGTTTTCAGTCCCGCAGAGGGAGAATACCAGGAGGACGGAGGCAGTGCTACGGGTGCCGAAGGTTGGGCCACATTTGTCGATACTGTCCTTGGAGAGAGGGGGACAAGATATCGAATTGGAATAATATTCCCCCTAGGTTCTCCAGGGATCAAGATATTCGGATTAATCAAGGCTCAATCGGAACGTCCTCTTGGAGGAAGACTTCCCTCTCGGGGCAGGCCGCTCCAAATCATTATAATTCATCGCTGGCGGGGGAAAACTGTGGAGAATGGCCAGCCGTTTATCCCGACCAATACCCCCAAGCCGCCAGGTGGAGCCCTCCTTGCAGCATGAAGGTCCCCAGAAGACCAGCAGGGCATCATGGACAATGGAGTTTTTATGCACAGCCCAAAAAATTATATTCAATAAATTAGAAAAAATAATTGAAGCACAGACACCAAAGAGCTCCACTAATTATCTCATCCTATATACAATATGCTTGGCACTCTCAGGGCTATTAGCCAACTTGAAACTCCCTTTTGTAAGTTACCTTTGTTGCCAAGGTTGCCAAGGTCTTCTTTTGTTGGTGCCAATCCACAGCAAAGTTTTCATTAAAGTCTTAGTTAATGCTTTGCTTTGCTTTTTTCTACTTGTCTTACGGCCTGTTGAATCAGAAAATAATCAGAAAATTCCTCTCATTAACCTTTGCTGGCAGATGTTTAGCATATCATATTCAAATAATAATTCTAGCAATTTATTTCTTGTTATGCTTTCAATAATTTTGCATAGAAAAGAACTCACGCCTGGACAAACTGGTAAAGAAGGCAGGCTCTATTGTAGGCACGGAGCTGGACAGTTTGACATCCGTGACAGAGAGACGGGCACTGAGCAGGCTCCTGTCAATCATGGATAATCCACTGAATCAACTGAACAGGATCATCTCCAGACAGAGGAGCAGCTTCAGCAACAGACTGGTGTCACTGTCCTGCTCCACTGACAGACTGAGGAGATCGTTCCTCCCCCACCCTATGCGACTCTTCAATTCCACCCACGGGGGTAAACGTTAACATTATACAAAGTTATTGTCTGTTACACCTGCCTCACACTCTCCACCTTGCATTTTTTTAACTTGCACTGCATTTTTATTTAATTAATTTAATTTAATTTAATTAAAATCAGTATGCTGCTGCTGGAGTATTTGAATTTCCCCTTGGGGATTAATAAAGTATCTATCTATCTATCTATCTATCTATCTATCTATCTATCTATCTATCTATCTATCTATCTATCTATCTATCTATCTATCTATCTATCTATCTATCTATCTAGTGTGTGTTAGGTAGCAAGATTTTTTCTGGAAGCCATTCCTTTATCAGGTTGGCTAGGAACAACATGCCTCTGTGTGGCTTTGAGCCAAATTCATGGGCCCTACCACTTCCCAGATCCCACCTTCCCTATTACAGGATTGCTAGCCATGCCCATGGTCTGTTGCCGAACCCTCAATACTCAAAGCAGAAGAACATACTGTAGCATTCAAAACATAAGTTATTAGGTTCAGTCATTATTGGAAATGTTGATGTATTTCCTTTGATGTGAGAAAAGCATTTGAGACTTTGTAAGGGATAAGACGGAGTTTACCAACATATTAGGGTAAGAGTGATGGAGGAAAAGTTGGAGTAGAAAGAGACAGTGGCCTCAGGCTGGTGGTTAAAATGTCTTCTTTTGGCAAATCATTGCCAGTACCCCCTGTACATGAGGGGCTCCTGAAGCTTCAGCTTCACAGTAGATGCATCTTTGCTTGTATCTCAGGATCCTCAGAAAAAGTAGAAGTCTCGGATTTCTGGCATCTTTTGTTGAGTCCTCTTGGTTTACTGCTTTTAAATACTAATAAATAATAAAAGATATAGAAAGCTACCCAAGAGCAGCAAGACCTCTTTTAACCTTTTAAAAAGTATAACACACAGAAAATAAACCAGATTCAATGAAAGGACTAGATGTTACAATCCCTGATATTTGCATCGCTTCTAATGGGGAAAGTCTTGAGGGATGGCTGCTATGAGGAAAGGCAGCCAGGAAAGCTTTACCAGCAGGACACATCATCAGTTGTGTTGCCAACAATGTGAGGCATAACAAGGCACTGTGTTATTTTATTAGTTTGGACTATGTAGAAATTTCATATAAGAAGCAGGGGAATGTGGACAGCTATGGGCTTAATTTGGAAGAAATACAAAGAAAAGTATTTTGATCTTTGTTCTTTAAGGATATGTTTTAATCTTGTTATCATATCATTTGCCATTAAGCCTTGTTGGACTGTTAAAAATTAACAATGCAGAAGGGTTTCTGTCTTTGAAATACACATTTCAATGATCTCATGATCCTATAAAGTTTTAAAATAGTAGCCAATGATGTATTTTCTATCAGCTTTTCTAATTCTGAGGTCCAGACAGAAGCAGAATGTGTGATTTTGATTCTTAGGAGTAAGACTTGGTAATTTATATTTCAAAATCTGAAGTCACCAACTTCATTTCAGACATCTTAATGCTGTGGCCCAGTAGCAGTCATCATGTTGTACTTTGCATCTTTGTTTCAGAGAGCCTGGTGCTCTGCACTAGTGATGCCTAAATGTATATTTACATACTGTTGGCATCATGTTTTGTTTTTCTACTCCTCTCATTCCAGAAAATGATAGTAAGAAAAGGGAGCAGGAATGCCACAGAAGCTAAAGGGGACTCCAGCATCGGTGATACTTGGCATAATTAATTTAGTCCTGTTCTCACTGCGATACACTCTTTGATGCCACTCATTTATTATACTGTACATGCTGTGTGACATCTTGAACTCTAAACACATCCTGTGTGGACTTTGCTTATTATCCCAGTGTTTTCACTTTTTTCCCTCTAATGCCTACCCCAGTTTCATGTTAATTTAATCGTACACTATAAATTTGGTCTAGGGTGATCTATTATCAGACTTCTTCTTTTCTTCTTATACAGGTATGCTTCCTTTAGCAGAAACTGTGAACTAAAGCAGCAGTAAATTTCATGGCTATGCTCATTTTCTGCACATTTTATACTTTTGCACGTTTGTTGCTTTGATTCTGTAGAGCCATGATCAAAGTTGCTGCTGTCTCATAGCCATTGTCGAGTTTTCCATTCTCCAGTCATTTCTATAGATAATTGTCAAGTATTCCAATTTCCCAAATATTCTAAAGACATGTAGTTTACATTACTCCATAACATTTAGTTGACCAAATGTGATGGAGTGTTGTGTGTTTTCATGTTAGAGCTGCTGCTTGCACTTTGAAGAGCTTTAGGTGTCTCAGAAACTATTATCTTCTGTCTTTCTCTCCTCAGGAAGGAAATAGCTGCTCATATTCCCGGAACGCCACACAGGATTCACTGGAAGTCTGGTAAGGCAACTGTGCCCTACAGGGCCCAACATGGGTTATAAAAATTAACAGATATTTGTGAAAAACACTTCACTATTGAACCTGAAAGTGATAAGGACTCCAAGAGAGAGGTTTCAAGAGAATGATAAACCCGGAGGTAGTAGTGAAGACTTTCATGCTAAAAGAAAGAAAATCACAGTCTTCCTTACTACTGTGTTTCCTACCCAAAAATAAGCCCTAGCATGATAAGCCCTAGCATGATTTGCTCTGTAATATAAGCCCTACCCCAAAAATAAGCCCTAGTCAAGATTGTCAGCTGAAAAGTAAGGAGCCTAAGACGAGGTTTATACTTCACACGATGCGACGCGTGTGCCCAAAACATCCATTAAATTCTGAGGACACCTTGCCACAATATCTCTGAAAAAGAATGATTAATGATTACATCCATCAATTCAGGGATGCGCCCATTCCAGCAGCATTGGCACAAGAGGGAAATAAAATCTCTGGACATGGCATCAGCTCATCGCAAGGTGAACACAAGCACACACATACACTAACGTCATTGTAGCTTCACCAAATCCCCAGACCTTCATGTCTTTGGATGGAAAACTGAGCGCACTGTGGAAACCCACCAGGAAAACATTCAAACTCCAGGTAGGAATCACAAGGGACGTGACTCCCTGTGAGACAGCAGCGCTACCACTCTGCCACCGTGCCACCCCATATGTGTAACTATTAGCAGTATTCATTATTTAAACAAAGTTAACAATTTATCTGTAAAATGTAACAAACATATTTTTAATGTATTTCATCATGTAAGTGATATCAAGTATAAATCTAAGAATTCTAAATGTGCAGAGAGCTGGAATATTATAAATTTAATGTGTTCTGTGTGGCGATGCTGCGGTCAGGTCAGGAGGAAGTCCCAGAAGCACATAGTGATTTAACAATTGGGTCATTTTTAAGATGAAGTTTACGGCAGTCTTCTTTAATAATAGAGTAAACTACAAGGTTAAAGAGGACATTTCGAGTTTAACAGAAAGTTCCACTTTAATCACAAAATAGACATTTTCATTATGTCCTTATTTTTTTTCTCTGTGCCTCAAATATGCTGCCATACATTCCGATGGTATTGAGAAGGTGTAAAAAAATAAATAAAAAGACAGCACAGAAGATGGTATGTGAGACTTTTAAAATATATTGTGTCATTACTTTGGGGAATATGCAATGCTTGAATATCAAAGCAACATGAATACATTTGTATGTCAGCATTTTGCTTCACCACATCGAACCATTCATCAAACATCGAAGCACACAATCAATCCTGGAGGATCCAAAAGTGGCTGGAGTAGCAAGGAATTCAGGCTGGAATTCAGGGTTTGAACATGGAGAGTTGTGACGATATTCCAGAAGAAGATGACATGAAAGTATTGGGATAAATGTATATTGTTGTACATGAATAAATATAAGATATCCCCTGAAAATAAGCCCTAGTGCATCTTTTGGAGCAAACATTAATATAAGAGCCTGTCTAATCTTTGGGGAAACATGGTATAAAGTCAAAGGTTAACATAAACAAATCTAGAACAGCTGAATTTAAAACATAATGTTAAAGCGAAGACACCAGGAAATAATATGCTACTGAACAAATTATTTCACTTTCAAATTTATGTAATCTTGCAATCTACATTTTCTTCCCAGAGAAGTTCAGAGCTTCCACATTGCAATAACTAACAACTTGTCTCTCATGCTAAAAGGAGCACAGGGGTTGTCCTTTATACTTCAGTGTTATTGACTGCCCTTCATATAGATCTGTAACAGTGAATTTCTTCTTAAAAGACTTTACAAAAATATTTCAGCTCAACAGATGATTTCCTTGAAGTGGTACAATTACCGTATATACTCGCGTATAAGTTGGGTCTTGAAACCTGGAAAATTGATCATAAAATCAAACCCGACTTATACGCCCTTCAAAAATACGACACTTAATTTTTTTTTTTTTTTTACATCTTCTTGCTTCCTGCAATCTCAGGCACATCAACTTTTTTGCAGCAGCACAGCTACCGATTTCTTTTGCCACTTCAACAACTTTTAATTTAAATCCAGCTTCATATTTTCTCCTTATCAAATGCTCCATCGTAGATAAGGGATGGTTTTACAATAAGGTGCATGAGGGTGTGAGATACAAAAAACACAAAACAGTGCAAACGTCATTTCAGAATAGTTTGGGTATTACTGTGTTGTCACGTAGGCACAATACATAGACAAAAAGGCAGCTCCATGGTTGCTGTCCCAGGTGGGCATTAGCATATCATAATCTCTTGGACCAATAGCGTATGTTTTCCGCATTCGACTTATACAACCGACATTACAAAATACCGGAAATTATACAGTAAGATCAAGCCCCAACTTATCCGCTGGAGAACTTAAATACGGTATGCAATATTTCATAAAATTGAGAATTTTGCATTTTAAAAAATGCTGTTTAAAACAAACATCTGTCATGGAGATGATTCTAGATGACAATAAGCAACAATTATTAGCTGAAATAAAATGAAATAAAATACTTTAAGTATCATAGTAGGGTTCATAAAGCTGACAAAACAATGCACACAAACAAGATTTCTTTCCACTGTTCTCCATTTCATCTTGATAATTTGAAATATTGTGATATCATTAGTATAAAAATAAAGCTACTGTGATGGGATCTTTCTAAAAAGAAAAAGGACAGCAACTGTTCTCCAGTTAGACAACTGTAATTCCAAGTACACTAGAACTCATGCTTGGAGCCTGATTTAATTAAAGAATAAAAAAGGACAGCACAAACACAATTCATATGCAACAATACAAGGCAACATGCAGGTATGATCAAAAAGCGTGAATTCAGTAGCTTCAGCAACAAAGCACCCACCTGCATCCTCACCCGGTGGTCTCAGTGTTACAGTACTTCTGCATTAAGATGTTGGGCAAAATAAGTAATACACTTCCTTCAGCAATTTATTTTATTATTAGAATGTTTAATAGCAACCCTCATCTTGACCTTTGTAACCATTTTTTGGAGTTTACGATCATATGCTCAATGAATTTACTAATATGGAATATCTTGATTCTTGTATCATGTTAAATTGTTTTTGTGTTGGATGTGTTTTTCTGGTTGAGAGGCCTTGCCAGTTGGCCCTGCAGTGTTCTCTGTACCTTTGGATGTGTATGCACATGTGCAACCTGAACTTTCCATTTTAGTTATGGGGCTTGAAGTTCATTGTTCATGTTAAAATAAGGCCTGCCTATTCTTTTTTTTTTAATCATGCATTTAAATTTACAGTTCAAAGTTTTCCCAGTCCAAGCCCCATAGCATATAACAGCTGTCATGTTTCAGCTAGCATTTCTCTCCTGGTTAGGGTCGTGTTTCTTGTCTGTTTTGTCCATTTTTATGCCATTTATTTATGTTATTGTTTCTTCTGTTTGTTATGTGCATGATTCTTTTTGATTGTTTGTAACTAAAATATGCCTTTGTTATGTTCCATGTCTCTTGTGGGTGGTCCCACCTGCCAATCACAGCCTGGAGCTGCCCTCCACCCTATACTTCGGATGGACTTTCGTAGTTCCTGATGGTTCATTTCAAATGCCCCAGGGAGTGGAGTGTTTACTTGCGTTTTGCTGTGCCTTATTGCTTTTGTGATTTCCTGCATTTTTGAACCTGTGCTCCATTTATCGACTTCACCTTGGGATTCTGTATTGGGACTGTGTTTTTGTAGGTTGACTTGCCTTCTTAGGCAGTTCCTTTTGTGTTCTTAGAAGCTTCTTGCACTACAGAGCCTTTGGTTAAAATAAATCTTTATTTTTAAAGATTCTTCTAGGGCCCTTTGTACTAGTTGAGGTTTGGATGGTATTACCCACCTTAGAGAGCAATTTCTGAAAATATTTTGGGACTTCTGTGCTTTTGGAACTCCCACATCACAACACCAGGAAAGAGATAATATGATAAAAAAGAAAGATGATCAATATCTGGAGTACATCATTCATAAGACATTTCTCTGTATCTTGATTTTCACCCAGTGCTGGGGAGAATCATGCTAAATTTGGAAAACCACCAAGGAAGCTTACATGTGCTCCTTCCACTTTGTGGAAAAGAAGCCAGCAGTCTGATGTTTCAGTTTCAAGAAAGCACAGAGTCCTGGTGTGGAAAGAGCAGGTCTGTATGCAGAAAAGTATTTTTTTCATTTATTTGCCTGGCCTTGTGTCGACCAGTAAACACCTGGCTCCTTGGTACTCAGTGCTGCTACTGGACTTGCAGTGCGCAGTTTGAGTTGTACAGAGGGTATTATCGGCATATTTTTGCCATGTTATTAGAGCTTGTCTCCTATCTCTTTAAAGACATTCAGTTCTAAACTGGTATTTTACTATTTTAATTTGACAGATCATAGACATTAGATTTTCCATAACAGCTGGTGACTGCAAAGCACAGTTTACTTAATATTTAAATTCTATAAAGCAGTATTTTATCAGATGAGAAAGATATCAGAGGTTATCATATTGATCTCATTCCATCTATACCACTAACTCTACCAAAGATGTGGTGAGCTTCTTGTCAATAATCTGAAACAGTCTACCACCTCGACCAAAGGTGATCACTATATGACTATCAGGAATCCCAAAGCAGCTCAACCACCTTAAAATGTAACTCCCCTGAATTCAAAGAACGTCAGTAAGTCAATTTTTACTGATTTTAATCTAAATCTGACCTGTTGCAATTTCTACCTGATGGTGTGGAAAGTCAGGCAATTGCAGTTGATGTGTGGGATCCTTTTAGGTGCTGGAAATGTTCTGGAAAGATCACAAGTGCCTCTGTTTTCTTCTTACATTAGGGAACTTTACAATAGGAGTCAGTTGTAACCTCCAATCCCCACAACAGGCTCTTTGCACTGGAGACTGGGGAATGAAATCCTGTTATTGGAAAACATACTGTAGCTCCTCTTTTCTCCCATAACCAAAAACAAGTGGTAAGGACACAACAGATTGCCAGAGGGTTATTATGAGCGCTTTAAAAATACCAGGAGATGATAGCACAAACAAAAAATGGTTAAATCCGTAACATCAAGCCAAACCACGAATCAAAACCAAAACACCCAAATCTGGTGAAAAACACGCCAACTCACATTAAAAAGTTTAGGATCACATCCATTATATCATCAGTGCGTAATTACAGATTTTAAAAAAGATTTAAAAATGGCATCACATAAATAAAGAAAATGAACATGTTAATGAAGTTAAACTTTGTAATCTTTAATCCAAATGTGATATAAATGTTAGAATCTGAATCCACTTGGAAAATATACAAAAATACACAAAACATATACATAAACAATGTTTATTATTACACTAAGGTTAATTTTTCATAGCCAACTAACCAAAGACTGAATAAACATTTCTGTCATATTGCTGAAATCTTAAGACAAAATAAACAAAAGAAAAAGAAAGAAACGCAAATAAACATCAAAAAATAAATGGGATATGAGATGGCCAGATAGCTGCCAAAGTTATACAAAATTGGCTAATTATTTTATATACAAACATAGATTAAAATAGATTTTTATTATAACAAACAGATTTCTTTATTTTTTCTAAAATAACAATAGTTTTAGGATTAGTTTCACATTATACATACATAAATAAATCAAAATATTAAGATAGCGTTCAATCTTTCTCAAGTTTCAGAGATACAGTAATGGACATACACCCCGGCTGCTGTACCTGTTATAACTGTTAAAAGGGTTATTGTGTATGGCGGGTGTCATGTGAACAATACCCCAGAACTTTGACTGTGGCCAGTTAAACTGATGTCACCTTACGTGACTTTTAGTTGTGGGATATGCTGAACTGCAGTTGCTAATCTTGTCACTGGACCATGTCAGTTTAAATAACTGAAAATTACAAGAGCATGTACCAACTTTCCTGCACAGCTCTGCTCTTCTGTATTCTGAAAGTCAATACTGTACTGCCTGACGGAGCCATTACAGTTAAGGGTTAATAGCTACAGCTACACGAGTTCAGCCACAATCTTTTTTTTCCTTCTTTCATTGTGTTGTGATATGTAAAGCACGAGACATTAGACAGATAAGCTTCTCTTCTGTTTGTGAAGAACAAAACGGGAAAGTTCCTTATTCCTCGTCACAGCACTATACTTATACAGTAATCCCTCCTCGATCGCAGGGGGTTGCGTTCCAGAACCCCCTGCGATAGGTGAAAATCCGCAAAGTACAAACTATATGTTTGTATGGTTATTTTTATATATTTTAAGCCCTTAGAAACTCTCCCACATTATTTATAGTGTACAGTTATACAGTAAACCCTCGTTTATCAGGGTTAATCCGCTCCAGACAGATAAATGAATTTCTAACGAAGTAGGATTCTTTATTTATAAATCTAATATTTTCGCAGTTAGAGCATAGAAAACCAGTTTACAGCCTTCTAAATGTTTTTAACATTATTAGTGCCCTCTAGACATGAAATAATACCCTTTAGTCAAAAGTTTAAACTGTGTTCCATGACAAGACAGAGATGACAGTTATTTCTCACAATTAAAAGAATGCAAACATATCTTCCTCTTCAAAGAAGTGTGGGCGTCAGGAGCAGAGAATGTTAAAGAGAGAGAGAAAAGTAAACAAGCAAAAATCAGTAGGGCTGTTAGGCTTTTAAGTATGGGAAGCATCGCAATTGTGCGGCCGTAATTAAGGGATCAATGTGAAGGTAGTCTATCAGCATTTTTTACAGGTGCGTCCGTATCTTCTAAGTAAACAGCTACTGTGCAAACAGCCCCTCTGCTCACATCCCCTCCGTCAGGAGCAGAGAATGTCAGAGAGGGTGAGAGAGACAGAGAAAAGCAAACAATCAAAAATCAATACGGGCTGTTACAGCTTTTAAGAATGCGAAGCACCCCACGGGAAGCATA
This sequence comes from Polypterus senegalus, assembly GCF_016835505.1. Taxonomy (NCBI): domain Eukaryota; kingdom Metazoa; phylum Chordata; class Cladistia; order Polypteriformes; family Polypteridae; genus Polypterus; species Polypterus senegalus. The sequence goes on from NW_024384052.1 coordinate 47,331, forward strand.
TTGTATATCATTGAGGAGTTTTATTTAATACGTAATACGTGCTCTGATTGGGTAGCTTCTCAGCCATCCGCCAATAGCGTCCCTTGTATGAAATCAACTGGGCAAACCAACTGAGGAAGCATGTACCATAAATTAAAAGACCCACTGTCTGCGGAAATCCGCGAACCAGCGAAAAATCTGTGATATATATTTAGATATGCTTACATTTAAAATCCGAAATGGAATGAAGCCGCAAAAGTCGGAGCACAATATAGCGAGGGATCACTGTACTTCAAGATGATCACCCATTGGTTGTCAGCTCGCATGCACTTAAAGCCCACCACTACAACTAAAGACAATATCAAACCATTTTCATTTTTTCAGAGTGAGTTGTAGACTAGTTGGACTGAGTTGTTGCGTATGTCACATTAGACAGTTGGCTTCAAAGGAGCGTGCCACCAACTCTTACAACTTGTTAAGATTACGTAAATGAAGGCTACAACTGAAAAGGTCACATAATATGACATGGTCTTCAGTGGAGAGAAACCATACAAGGGAATCCACTTTAGTACCACACCGTCTTTGAAGTCTGGGGCAAAGATTTAAATCCCTTTTACTTCTGAAATGAATGTTAATTAACTCTAAATTTGGAATGAACACATTGTAAAGCTTGTTATGACAAAATCTTATGTTACTTTCAAGAGTGGCGTTTGGGGGTTGGCAAGTGGGGTGACCGCCCCAGGCCTCGCACCTAAGGGGTCGCGTGTCCCGTTCAAGCGGATTTGTCAAGTTATATTCTCCAATTATATTTTGATAAAGTCTGCATGTTATCTTGCAAAAATTTAGTTGAATACTGTAATGAGTAAATCCAGTGTATGTTAACATTATTTTTATTAAATTTGCATGCAAGTTTATACAATCCACACATACCAGTGACAGTGTTTGACGTAACCGGCCCCGTGTGGTCAGCCGTAGACCCTGCACACCCCTAAGGCCGCCTCTGGTTACTTTCATTCTCTATTCTCTCTGTGATATTAGAGATGGCAGGGAGGATAAGGCCTCAGATGGAGCCTTCTAAGCTAAGGAGGGAAGTCTGAAAGATGAGAAGGAGATTGTTGTTAAAGTAAAGGTTCTTAAGGGTCAACATAAGAAACGCTGGGATTCTTCACATTTGGAAGCATCAAGTATGTGTTTTTGTTTCCTTACTGTGTGTTTGAATCATGTCAATCATGAATTCAGTTTATTCTGTTCATTTCCTTTTGGGGAGTGTTTTCCATGTAACTGCATATGGTATACTGTATAAAGAATAAACTTGCTATTTCTATTAAAATTATTAATATTAAATATTATAACATATCATATCATTCTGAATTCCTGAGAAAAAAAATAAGACAAACTGCTAAGTGGAATATAAGTAGCAGAAGACGTGTGTCCTTCCAAGTTTAAGGAACATCAGCAACCTGACCATCTGGAAGTTTATTTGAATAAACATGAGTAGTGTCTGGTTCTAACTTGACGTCTTCAGATGATGTAACTCCTTTATTCCATTGACAACAAATCCATATAAATAAGAAGAAGCCTTAAAAAGAAGCAGAAAAGAGATACAGAGTGATTTAGTCATCAGAAGGGGGCTTAATTGTTTATCTTAATTAAAGCCAGTTGGAGCCAAGAAAGTTGAAATGTTCACTCATTCAGCATGCTATATAATGACTGATGATGCACCACCATTGAATTGTCTTTCCCCAATGGCCACCCTTTCCACACTCAAACGCATCTGCTGACAATAATAGCTGTACTTTTTGCACATTTTTTGAAATTTAACAACCAATTCACTTCTACACAATTCCTAGATTGTGAATTTGAAGTTTGGCCTGGCCATTGTCTAGATGTAATTTGCATGTTCTCCCTATACTTTCAGGTTTTTTCTTTGAGTACACACCACACCCTGCAGGTGCAGTTTAGTCAAATTAGTAGCTCTGAATGAATATGGCTATATGTGTGAACTAGGGCGCCATTCAACGCTGGTTCCTGCCTTATGCACAGTTTTGCAGGGTTGAGTCTCATCTCCCTGTGATTCCACATTGGAACATCTGGTTTTATCCTTCAGTTTTCTGAGTTCCCTTTCAAATTCAGTATTTATACATGAGCGTTATATAAACTTTTATAGGGTCATTATTGTCACATTCACAGAGTACAGTAAAATTTGTATATACATATGCTAATCACCATCAGGCGCCGTGATTAGTGTCATGGTTTAGCCAGATTTGAAGGCTTTATTCAGGTTTATCCTTTTTTAGTAATCATTACATTGTTTATCAAATATCACTTGCCTTTTTATGTTGTTGATTGTGCTCATGGATTTGATTTGTCTAATTTCATGATTTTTGTTTATATTGTTTTGTATATTATGTAAATAATTGTTTTTGTGTTGTCTCCTCTGAAGCATCGCCTCGACCTTAATATTTCAGGTTGGAAAGAGGATCCTTCAGTGGTCCCATTGACGTTCGAAGAGTGCATTACTGTAAGTACTGATTTTCTGTCTTATGGAGTTTCTGTGTCTTGTTTTGGTTTTCAAATATTGACATTTCTCTTGGGATTTGTTTGCTGTGGGTTGACCTTTCAACACAACCCTGTGTCTCATATTAGCCTCTCTGCCATTTTTATGCTTCTATTTTGTTTATTCAAATAACTTACTCTATAAAGATTCAGTGTTGGACTTGTCTGTCTAAACAGAGGCTTGATGGTTTCTTTTCCCTAAAGAGGAATGTTTGGTGTTTTTTATTGGGATATTTAAGATATTTTTAAAGCCAGCTCTTCAACATCCCTATACATTTTATTATTTAGTGTATTACATATATGTCTGTCACTAAGTATAGTGCCAGAGAGTGGCACTGTGTGTGATGTTAGTTAACACATTTAAGTAGGAATCTTGCTTAACTCTGTAAATTTGCCATGCTGACATCCTTCAAATAATGCTACAGTGACTTATTGCTGTTAAAAATAAAATGACTGCTTACAATGTCCTTAAACAGATTCTTGCCAGTGCCACACTAAGACTCCTCTATGTATATTGGGTCCTTCTTCATTTCTCTGACAATAGCAATGTTGAACCCATAGCCATGTGGCTGTATTGCCATCCCCTTCACCAATATACCATTCTATGAATTTGATATGTGCCAGTTTAGACATTTCAGGTGCAAAAACGGCATTGTCGCTGTACTCTAGTGTTATGAAATGTCCTGCAAGGCTGTTAAATGTTATAGGACGAGCACCTGATGCCATCAACATTTGATCAATAATGGAAACCCCACCTCCATGAAAAAATTTACTTTCATTATTGAGCCTTTGTTCACAGAAATTTTAATGGCTGAAACTCTCACATGCCATGAAGGCAAATCTGTGAAGAGCTGCAACAGAATCATTCAAAGTGAAAGCTCTATGAAAAATGGATGAAGGATCAGAGTGTGTTAAGAAGTTGTATTCTGTCAAATACTTTTTTCCTACTGCCTTCTGGATCTGTTAATGAAAATAACTAACTGATTGGCCACCTAGCAGGGGTGAAATATGCATGAGACAGCACATAATGGAGCATAAACAAGGCAATTTATAAAACATGCAGGCTGATGTGTCATCCTCTGCAGTCCAGAGCCTCCACCCTAGAACTTCAAGTAGGTAGAGCTGACTCCAGTTGGTGCCAATCAAGTCTCGCAGCAGACCTCCAGAACTTTACCAGGTTAAACTATGGTTAAGATTAGGGTTGTGTGAAAACTGTCCATCAAGTCACTTTCTGTTACTTGGAGCTCCAGGGTGGAGGCTTTGGGTTGCATAGGTACCAGACCCCATCCTACAGATATTTGGGAAGATCACCGTGAATATAGTGGAGACTTGATAACAAAACATGCCGGTAATCATACATTTATCTGCCGTGCCCCACAACGTCACCCAAGTTGACCTGTGAAGCAGACATGGTGCCAAGCCTCAGCACAACAAGAGTGAAACTGAGTTGGGTGGTCTCCAATTTAGCTGTGCAATTTTGGGTCAGGCTGCCTGGGGTGAGGCCCCATATCCTATTTTGAGAACACTGTTCATAAAATGAGTGATTATTAGGTGTATAGGGTATAACAACCTGACCTTGAATCTTCCATCTCCCTTACCTTGAAAATCTCAGAACATAGCTTGCAACACTATCATTATCATTAGAACAAAATTAATTTACCATATTTTGGAAAATGGTTATAAAATAACAATAACAAAGGTGAATATTATTGTGGATGGCTGGCCAGCTAAGAGAAAGGGTGAGGTCACAGAGGGCATGCAACAAGCCTTGTGCCCAGTAGATGAACTGAAATTTGATCTTACTTTCCCAGTCCAAGTATAAAGAATGTGTTACTGAGGGATCTGGCCCTGTAAAGGCAACATAAATACTAGGGGTGCTGCAACACCAAAAACTTTTAAATGTTATAGAAAAAAAGTAGGTAACATATTAAGTAATAGACTGCTCTTCAAATAAAAACGTTATGACTTTGTAGATCTATAGCCAAAAGCACGATTAAATAAAGATGACAAGTGGGAGGTAAAGATCACTGACATAATAAAATAAATGATCTAAAGTTTGTAATGAAAGAAGTTTGTGGCATTCCAGATTTTTTAATAAATAAAGAGTCCCAGAGTGTGCAGGGTCCGGGCAGATGCAGATGCATGTGTGAGCATTCACGAGCCATTCAAAGGCTGATTGGGGTGCTTGGCTGATTTACACCTTGGAGCTATAAAGGAAGTGTGCATAACAAAACTGGGGAAGATAAAAAAGGAGATCAAACAAGAAAAGGATCAAGAACAAGGTGAAAAAAGAGAATGAAGGAACAGAGATTAAGGCTGAAGAGAGGCAGGACCAAGAGTCCCGTGTTGGGAAGAACGGCGGCAGGTGGTCAGAAGTATGCCCAGGGAAAGTGTGCAGCAGGCCCGTACTTGAGTGGGGGGCTGGAGAAGGGGCTCTTTTTTTGAGCAATGCAGGACAGTTGGATCAGTCTAATTATATTGTTTCTCTCTTTGGATGCCAACGGACTGGCTGAGGGACGGGTAGTAACTCGATCCAAGGATTATTGGATGACAGCATCTGTCAACAAGTGTCTATGAATGCTGCAAGGTCCTGATTGAATAAGCTGACAAGATGGCAGATTTCAAAAAGAGGCATTGGCTCAAGTGCCTATTTTAGAAGGAAGAATCTGCCTGGGATTTAAACTTGTTTTATTGGATTATTTATTAATTTTAATTTCCATATTTCACACAATTTTATGGATTACTGTATTAACTTATTTACTCTTTGGAAACACTGACGTTTTGAACACGTTTGTTTTGTAAAATAAAAGCACTTAATCACTTGCACCAAACCCCTGCTGACTCTGTGTGTCCTCATTTCATCCTCGGGTATATGTTATCAACAGTTCTGGGTTCAAGAGGGTCCTGGAAGCATTCAGGGAATGTGGAGCTGACCTGGACTGTCACAAAGTGATGAATTGAAGCAGAAACACATATTGAAAGAATCAAGCTGTGCGAAAGACAGACAAACTGAAAGGAATGGGTGGGACATGAAGGGCAGATTAATATATGAGTTCAGGTTACATACTGGGTAGCAGTGAAAATACTTGTAATCATGGAAATGTTCATGAGGTGTTAGTGCATACATTTGTAAATCATGTAACTGGAATAAAGATGTTTGCACAAATTTTGTAAATGAACACCAGCGCCATTTATTTCAGCTTGTATTAGCCTGCCTGGTCAAAGCTTAGCATCTAACTCCAGACTACAGTCTGCCTTGCACACAATGTCAAGTTAAGCTCTGCCACCATGAATATGAAATACTGCATCTGTGATGTATATTGAAACTGCAAATATTTGTTAGCTTTGATTCTTATTCTATTACATTTTAGACTGAATTCTGATTAATGAGGCTGCATACAAGCTCTATAAAATATATAATATTAAATCCTTGCATATTTTTTTTTTCTTATAAAGAACTTACCTTGGAAGGAGTTTAGGATTGTAAATAAATACTGGACTGGTAAATTCTGAGATCCTATTAAGAAAAAACCCAGTCCCCAGGTCGTCCCTATTAGACAAGTAAGTCCCAGAAAAGTAGTTATGAACATGCAGATGTTACTCTCCCGTTTGACTGTAGAATTGCTTGACAGCTTTATCTGAAACATCTTGTAAACAACAGCAATGAACACAACTGTGGTAAAGATGAACACTAGTGCATAGTATCCAGTCACAGAGGAGTACTGAACAGACTGGTTTGTGATCCAGCACCTAAATTAGAAAGGAAGCAATTGTATTTATTCATCATAAGCCTGAAATGAACAGCAAGACATTTTATATATCAACATTTTAACAGTATATCTTATATAGAACAGAATAATATAACATTATTTCACTTAATCACAATATTTTTGTAAATGAACTGTAGGCATAGTGACAAATGACAAACTTCCATCAGTATGTTCCATCTTCCATCATGCTCCATTTGTAGATAAAGTAAGTTTGACCTGCTTTATTTAAATTTTAATTGCCTTTAAATGTAAACCTGTGGAACAACTAAGCAGATCTAACCAAAATCTGATCCATCTTACTTCATCTGCAAGATTGTTAGTGGATGGCAACAGCTCTATTATCATTAGCCAAGACTGAGCCTCTTGTGAGTGTTTGTGGTTGGGGGTGAGTTGTTGCTTATTCTAACAATTTATATTTTTCTTAACCATCAGTAAAGTAAAATTCACTTGGGGACAAACAAAGTATTATCTATCTATCTATCTATCTATCTATCTATCTATCTATCTATCTATCTATCTATCTATCTATCTATCTATCTATCTATCTATCTATCTATCTATCATGCTGCCTCTCACCTGTAGAGCTTTGCATTCCAATCCTAGTTTGTCTATCGCTCTTATAAGGAATGGATAAAGATTACTTCTATTCAATGTCAGGAAAACATCTAAGTACATGTGATGGGTGTTCACCCATCAATGCCTATGTGAATCTTGACATTCTTTCTGCTTTCACAGTTTTCCAAATTAAACACAACACATGTAATCTTCTTGTAATAATCCTTAGCCAAACTGAAGTTATGTTACTGAATTTTTCTTGCTTTCCACATGTCAAACCCCCTACCACATCTTCTTTCACTCTTGACCTCTTTCCACACAGATAGTGAGCCAGCCCTCCCACTATCCAGGCTTGCCCATTTCTTTTATAACCTGGTGTCAATAGCTAAAGGTCTGTCACTGGCAGATAATTCTTACTACAATCTTAAAAATTAAACGTTTCAGAGTGGTTCTTCAGAGTGATTCCATAAGGGAACCATCTACATGAAGATTCTAAAAAAGACCTTTTATTTACCTAGATCCATAACAGGCTCCAGTAAATAACCATGAACATGTGGTAACAGATTTGTGAAATACTAATGGCTCTTGATTTTAAAAGTTTCTTGCTGCATATGTACAGAAGCAAAGCCTAAGTCCAGGTTTTGTTAATCTGATAGTTTCATGCCAGAGAGCCTACAATACATTAAAGATCTCAGGTTTCTTCTACAGGACGTTTTTCAAAGCACAAAGAACTAACCTCATATGCAAAGAACCTTTTCCAGAATGAAATGGTGATTTGGCAAGCAATAGTTCTACAAGGAACCACAAAACCAAGTAAAGAACCATAAAAAGCCATTAGAGAATCATTATGTTTAAGAGTGTACTTTGGTTTCTTAAGACTTAACTGTTGCTCTGAGCTCAACAGCAGGTTTAAAGGTCAAGGGGTCAAAGAAATCTTTTGAGATCCTTCCATCGGCCTTATTATCATCAGGATCCCCATGATCCCTTTATGGACATCTCCAAAGGCAAAAATTACTGTATAGAAACCTCCCCTTATGATGTTCCAGGGCTTTCTAAGCAATGCATTTGAAATATCTTTATTCTCCTAAATGTAGAAATATTTTGTTTGTTTTGTAGTTTTAAAAGCTTGGCAGTAAGGATGGGCAGATCGATACCCACAGTAATCGATACTCAAACTACTCATTTGATATTGAGTACCAAGAAAAAATATCAGTTATCATTTTTTTCTGTAAGATACACTAGCAAGATTCTTCTTGCCAAGACACACTCAATTTTACCTCCACATCTTCTGTTCACATGGACTGAAATGAACTGATGGAGAGTTATGAATGAACTGACTCACTGTGACGCAAGAAAGAATCCTATGAACCCACACTCCTTGTGCAGATGCAGATGCTTGGTGTGCAACAATGGCTGACCAAAAGCTGTAATTTTTCACAAACTGAAAAAAATGAAGCCTAAGGCAGTGTTTGTGACAAGAAGATTCAAAACATTGGCAACATAAGCAATATGTCCTGGGCTATCCCTGTATGGAGTTTTCACATTCTCCCTGTATCTGTGTGGGCTTCCTCCAGATGCTCTGGTATCCTCCCATAATCCAAAGGGATTGTTCCTGGTTTACTCCCACTGCTTGCTGGGACAGGCCCTAGCTTCCTTGTGACCCTGCCTTGGATAAGTGGGTTTTGGAAAATGGATAGATTGAAATGGATAGAAAAATGTTACTATATTAGAAAGTGGAATAGAATAAAAAGAAAATTAATTATCAACCTATCCATCCATTTTCTAAACCCACTTTATCCCGAGGATGGTTATAGGGAAGCTGGAGCTTATCCCAGTAACCCTAAGGCAAAAGGTAGGAATAATCCCTGGACAGAGTGTCAGTCCATCACTAGGTGAACACACACCCAATAGGACCAATTTAGCCTCACCAGTCCACCTAACTAGTATGTCTTTGCACTGTGGGATGAAACCTGAAGCCCCATTGAGGAAACCCATGATAGAACATGCACACTCCATGCAGGAAGGACCCAGGATGCAAACTCTAATTTCTTTACTGCAAGGCAGCAATGCCACCATGGCACCCACAGAACTAAATGACTATTACATTTCGCAATCTTCCCTTCCATATTTAAAGACATTTAATTGTGCCCTTTTTAGAAGATTCACCTAAAACTTGAGAGACTGCAAGGAGCCTAGCTGGGATGATTGCCATTGATTTGCAGCCTGTTTCAATTGTGGACAATGCTGGTTTCTGTCAGTTTGTGAAAGTGCTGGATGCTCGGTACAAAACCCTTAAAAGAAAATCTATAATGTCTGTTGAAATTCCAAACCTGCATGAGTAAGTCAAAGTAAAATTTTAAATGTCTCTAGAATCTGCCAGCAGTGTAGCTCTTAACTCTGATATGTGGATGGCAAGAACAACAGAGGCCTACTTGATTGTCTCACGTCATTACTTTGATCAGAAATGGCAATTACAGGCTTGCACTCTTGAAACAGTCTGTGTGCCAGGACAGCACTCAGCAGACAGTATAGTTTTGCTTCTCAATAAAATAACAGAAGACTAAGGGATATTTAACAAGGTCTATGCTGTGATTATACAGTGGAGTCAATTTTTTTGTCCATCCATCTTCCAACCTGTTGAATTCGAACACAGGGTCACGGGGGTCTGCTGGAGCCAGTCCCAGCAAATACAGGGTGCAAGGCAGGAACCAATCCCGGGCAGGGTGCCAACCCACCGCAGGACACACACACCCACACCCACACCACACACTAGGGACAATTTAGAATCGCCAATCCACCTAACCTGCATGGGACTGGGAGCAAAGAGGCTGCCCACCATCACTGAGGACACTCTTCAGAACGCTAGGCGGGAGGGGCTTTGCAGCGGCACAGAGAGAGAGAGAGACCGAGGTGAGAGAGCATTACAACAAAGTATTTTTATATTTCTGACAGTTTCCCCATATGACACGAGTCTATAGAAATCTTATTACTACAAAGTACTTTCACCTTGATACTTTCATTACAACAAAGTTGCGTTGAAATGCTTGAATGAATCATCCACAGAGCAGTTTGTTCTGTGGTCGCAGCTCAGTTGTGCACATTTGCACAACAATCCCCAAACAGAAACATTATAAATTTGTTTTTATTTCTTGAAACTTTCCTTGTATTGTTTTCTTTTTTCTGTTTTTATTTTATGTGGTTTTCACTGATGCCTTTTCTTATTGCTCGTCAACATTAGAAAAACATCCATTGGAATTTAACTCATTGTCACCCTCCTATAGAAACAGCAGACACGAAAAAACGATAACAGTGTTAATGTGTGTGATGTGCAATCTGTTGGAATGACAAATACAATGCATATATGTGTTATATTTTTTTATATTTTTTTTTATATATATGCAAAACAGAAGAAAAATCTCGGGTTGCCAACGTATGCGAACTGCTGCATTTGAAGATGCCGAAAAGGCCGTTTTTATGTGGTTCAGTGATGCGGCACTCATTTAAGAATATTTGAGGTTTTTAAACTCTCTTGGGACCTCCGTCAACGGGACAACACACTGTGAGCCTGCTGTTGCCTTGCCCCTTTAACGGACAAACAATATTACAGACGCGGCAATCGTGCTATGGGATGCTTTTCAGTGTGTCGTTCCCTTTGGGTGGGGGGATCCCAAAAGAGTTCAGAAACCTCACAATATGAAGAAGAAGGAAAGGATGATTTGACTTCTGATTGATAACTGTGCTGCCCACAACATGCTTCCACATTTAGATAATGTTTGCGTTGAATTCCTCCCAACCAATTGCATGGCAGTGCTTCAGCCATTGGATTTGGGTATCATTCGCACCCTGAAAGTGTGTTATCGCAAGGAAATGCTGAGAAAAATTCTCGTCAGCATAACGTGTAGACAAGAGAAGATTAAAATAATGGGAAAAAAGCTATTGAAGCTGCTTCCATTTGCAACATCCTGTCTTTGTGAGGCAGCGTTTTCAGTGACAGGAACCAAAACAAGATTACAGAGAAGACTGAACATAAGCAACACACTGCGTGTCACTGTCTTCCATCATCCCCAGATGGGATTGTCTGGTTGCAGGAATACAATCTCAGGGCTCTCATTGATTCTGCATTATGATAAGCTGTATAATTTCTTTTACTAAATTATAACTTAATAATAATAGAAATGTAATGTAAATTGTGTATAAAACTGCACTACGAACCCGCCCATAATCACCCCACAAACCCCAGCCCGGCAACCCCCTCCTGTCCAAACAAATTCCCCCGAACCACAACCCGCGCCCCGCAAACCCGCTTACCACCGGTCCGTGAGAAAATTTGCTTCTAATAAAGCGGTCCTTGGTGTCAAAAAGGTTGGGGACCACTGTTCTATATGCTAGAGAGATACAGAACAGCAAGCAGTTACAACAGCATGTTGTTTCCTTGTGAAAACACACTCTGCTTAAGTGTGGAAGAAAGGTGTCAGATCAGTATGGCCATTGACGTCCTGAGACCATTTGAAGGGGCAAAAAATGAAATATCAGTAGAATAGTATGCATCGATTTTTAAAAGTCATACCCCTGCTCTCTCTACTGCAAAAAGCAAACACATTTGTCGGACTCAGTGGTAACACACTAGCTTGCCATCTTTTGAAGGTATGGTTCAAAAATCATTGAGTGGACTCCCCTAGATTTTCTTGTATACTCAGATATGGAGATGGATATTTGAGGGCTAAACTGCAAGACAATGATTATATTTTTAAATTGTGTACATTAAAGAACCATCAACAACAAATCAAATCAAATTAATAACATATTTAACAAGTATTATAAAAGTAAAGTTGAATAAATCAGACTCTGCAGCTGCATGAATAAAAAGCCCAAAAGGTAATAGAAATCTATGTTTTGTGGCTGATACTTGTAAGCAAAATTTGGCTGACTTAAGCCAAAGCCTACTCAAGTTATAGTGTTTACACACACACACACAGACATAATTCCAAAATTGGTATTATCGGACTCAGAGATCTAAAACATCGAGATTCATTAAAATCTCGAAATAGAATTTTTGGAGGATTCCAAAACTTTTCCTATAATTCTTATACAAGAAAATCAGGGAGGTCTACAACATCAAGATTCATCAAAATCTCAACATCGAATCTTTGGACGATCACAAACCAAGCATGAAGTCAAAGGAATTGTCTGTAGACCTCCGGGACAGGATTGTCTCGAGGAACAAATCTGGGGAAGTTTACAGAAAAATTTCTGCTGCTTTGAAGGTCCCAATGAGCACAGTGGCCTCCATCATCCGTAAGTGGAAGAAGTTCGAAACCACCAGGACTCTTCCTAGAGCTGGCCGGCCATCTAAGCTGAGTGATTGGGGGAGAAGGGCCTTAGTCAGCAAGGTGGCCAAGAACCCGATGGTCACACTGTCAGAGCTCCAGAGGTCCTCTGTGGAGAGAGGTGAACCTTCCAGAAAGAAAACCATCTCTGCAGCAATCCACCAATCAGGCCTGTATGGTAGAGTGGCCAGACAGAAGCCACTCCTTAGTAAAAGGCACATGGCAGCCCACCTGGACTTTGCCAAAAGGCAACTGAAGGACTGTCAGACCATGAGAAACAAAATTCTCTGGTTTGATGAGACAAAGATTGAAATTTTTGGTGTGAATGCCAGGCGTCACGTTTGGAGGAAACCAGGCACCGCTCATCACCAGGCCAATACTATCCCTATAGTGAAGCATAGTGGTGGCAGCATCATGCTGTAGGGATGTTTTTCAGCAGCAGGAACTGGGAGACTAGTCAGGATAAAGGGAAAGATGACTGCAGCAATGTACAGAGACATCCTGGATGAAAACCTGCTCCAGAGCGCTCTTGACCTCAGACTGGGGCGACGATTCATCTTTCAGCAGGACAATGACCCTAAGCACACAGCCAAGATATCAAAGGAGTGGCTTCAGGACAACTCTGTGAATGTCCTTGAGTGGCCCAGCCAGAGCCCAGACTTGAATCCGATTGAACATCTCTGGAAAGATCTTAGAATGGCTATGCACCAACACTTCCCATCCAACCTGATGGAGCTTGAGAGGTGCTGCAAAGAGGAATGGGCGAAACTGGCCAAGGATAGGTGTGCCAAGCTTGTGGCATCATATTCAAAAAGACTTGAGGTTGTAATTGCAGCCAAAAGTGCATTGACAAAGTATTGAGCAAAGGCTGTGAAAACTTTTGTACATGGGATTTCTCAGTTTTTTTATTTTTAATGAATTTGCCAAAACCTCAAGTAAACTTTTTTGACGTTGTCATAATGGGGTGTTATGTGTAGAATTCTGAGGAAAAAAATGAATTTAATCCATTCTGGAATAAGGCTGTAACATAACAAAATGTGGAAAAAGTGATGTGCTGTGAATACTTTCTGGTTGCACTGTAAATACTTGTATGGGCATCAATTTCAAAAGTAGGAGTATTGCCCATCCGTAATTGACAGCCCTGATAAATTCAGGTCCATGGACACCATTACAACTATTTCTCAATCCTCATCATTTCTAATGTGAATTTCCCTCAGGGATTAATAAAGTATCTATCTATCTATCTATCTAAAATAAGAAAAACCGTTTGTAACTTGGGACAACCAACATTTGTTATTTCATATGTTGGATTTTGTACTCTTTCAGGACTAAACAAACATGTCTGTGGTTGAGAGCAGCCTCCTAGGAAGATACTTTGAAAAAAGAATGCAGCAAACGCTTATTTTGAATGTGATCTTTTGTAAAGGGTAATACTTAATTTTTCTGTATGGTGTAACAGATTGGATATGTTTATATGAAAATACAAAGAATGGTAATCGGACAAGAGCTTCTTTTTTGAACGGGATGTGAAGAAAGGATGAGTCTCTGTGTTTCCAGAAGGAAAAAGGAAGGTCAGCACATTGCATTTCTAATCTAATTTTTGTTTTTTGCAATGTGTTGGTAACCTGTACTTAAAGTGAAGACTGAGTGTATGAGGATTTTAGCGTATGAAGAAAAGAGAACATTGATAAAATAAAAGAATATTGCCATCTAGTGGTCAAATGGCTCAACTGCACGTTTATCAGCTCTTCGCCTACATAGAAACTAAACGTGTAAATGTTATCCTGTAAAGGTTTTGTATCATCTATTAGGTTACAAAAAATGAAAATGTGTCCAAACAATGTACGTTCATCTTCTTTAGGAAGGACAAATTGAAGTTTATTTCCTGACTAAATAATTTGATCTTGAGATCCCAGAAACTTTTCTTTGCCCTGTATTTTCACAACATCCTGAGATGATCCACTGGTCCCCATTTATCTCACTTATTATATTTACAAACCAGGCACCTTTTGGTCTGATACTGTTGAAGCACACTATTTTAACCTCTTTCACTCCTCACCTTCCAGTATATTTAAGCCAGTTCTAAGGGGGTAGGTATGATAATCATGAATACCCTTCACCTGATCTCAGCCATTCTCGGAGAGATTCATAAGGAGCAAGGTCCAAAATAATGTACCTTCATTTTCAGAAAGTATGATTTTGGTTTTTGCTTCTAGATTCATTGTAATGTTCCTGCTACAAAGTGACGAGGCAAGTTTTGTATGCAGTATTTCTTGCCTTTGCTTTCTCTTACTAGCTGCTTGTTCATTAAAAGGTTATAACAGGCACTTTGCCAACTACTGATGATTTGAATTTGTTTCATAAACGTATTCCAGTTTATTACTTTTTCTCTAAGCCAACACATCATCTGGCAAACTCTACACGTGATCATTTCTCAGGTTTCACACCTAACAGCAGCAGTACTGGGACCCTCAAATGCACAGAGTACAGTGGCATTCTTACTTGCATGATTGACTGTTGCTCTTCCCACGACATCATTCTTCATAATTAAACAGTTTGACTTTCTCACTGTAATGTGATTCGACTTTTTAAACGGGTTCTCATTCAAGTGTCACTATTACTTCTATTTTTCAAGTTAAAATGTCTGTTCTTTGCTGTCTGTTCCATGAGGACTTATTATATTGCAGTATATTCCCAAGTAAGACATACCACTATTAAATTATCTGTTTGAAAATGAAGTAGTTTAAGTCAGATTTATAAGCCCTGAGGATGTTAGTTTAGTAAATGCCTACCATCTCCTGCGGCAATGTAGTTGGGGATTTCAGTACACAAACCAATTCAACATGACCTTGTGTCACCAGTCAAAATTAAAAAGCACCATAAGTCTATTGAAATTGTTGGCTCTACAATGAAGTTAAGTGAAAAGGTCATAAAGTAGGACTTAAATATAGAAAGTCAAAACTGTAGTTTATTACATCATCCTAAAAAAAACTTTGACTTGTTACAACTTGGTGCTGTCTTCTTGTTCATGAAAAGACATCTGTGACACTGGGAGTATTGGACTCAAAGGATGGAAGCATCTGGTGATCAAACTGGATGGCCCAGCACAGATAAAATGCCCAGTAGTGGGTTGGCGACCAGTTGGCCAAGGACTTCAGGACTGTGACTGTCTGACTTTGTGTTTTAAGTGACCATGGACTTCCCAGACGTTTCATTTCTCCTGGGTTGCTGCTGACTGGATATTTTTTTTTTGTTTTCCTCAACGAGCCAGAGCTCAAAAATTAGCTATTGTTATGCTCTATTTCTGTGCATTATTTTCAAATTACTTTGTTTTCCTGATTGTTGAAACAAATTTGTGTCTTTAGGTTTAATATGATTAGTAATTTGTAAATTCTGAAATTACATTTACTGTACCTGTAAACTTTGCATGGTGATCTGAGTATGCACTCAGTGAAGAGCACTGTACCAAAATAAACTGAATTTAACTGAAAAGTAAGCAAGATGGTCATGATTTTTCATACTGAAAAGAGATTATAAAATATAATCCCCTAACATTTTCAATCAGCATTTAAATAAAAAATAATTGCTGTGTCACTATGAACCAAAGATTACACTGTTAGCATTAAATGTAAGGCAGGCACCAGCCACTGATGACGTGCAGTTCATAAAGAATTAGATGGCTGAAAGAATATAAACAAGATTTCATTGAAAAATGGAGACTGTTAGGTGCACTGCAGTTAAATTTTCAATTAATGAAACCGCAAAAGCCTTCTTTCACTTGTGAAAAACAGCAGGTTAATGCTGTTAAAATGTAGAATATTTAACATTTGCCTTCAAAATAAGTTAGCTCGGATATTTTAAACTTCTTCTTATTGGTCTTTCACATTACAGAAATTAGCAAAAATGGTAACAAAAATAATGAAAGTGCCTAACATCATCTCTGTAGCTTCAGCACTAGCCTATATAAATACATATTACAGTAGAATTCATTTGAAGATGCTTTTACTTCTTAAAACAGTTATACATATAAAAACTTCTCAAGTTTAAACCCAGCTGTCGCCTTAGGTAAACTGATGCTTGCCAGTGTTTCCTCCTAAGATAAATTTAAAAAGATGTGTGGAATGAGGCTAAAGTTATTACTTATTGAACAGTAAATACTCACATGTCATTCTGCGAGGGGCCATAAAAATTCTTATTAACTGCAACAATTGTTAGCACAATCAGGGCAGGAACACCTGAAGAAAGGAGTATGAGATGACAAGGGGTACTTATTCCAGTCCTAAGCCACTATGTATACTGTATCATTTGCAATTAGTCATTAAAATTCTAATTCAATGGTTAACAGGTGAAGTTAAACTTAAGTTACACTTACTAACAGCAGGCTTTATGGTAATACTTTTTGTTTGACAACACTGTTGCTCTGTACACTGTGTGTCAATAAACTGAACACATAAACACTGCATAATGGCTCATTGCGAATCTATGCAGAAATTAAGCAATAGCAGGCATAAGCATTAATAAATCCTAACTCTCCCTACTTTATGTATGTATGTATGTGTTGTGGATGCTGGCACGTACACACACAGACGGACATCTTCAGTTCACCACACACTGTTTATTTACACTATTTACACAGTCCAATTACATGCACCACAAACCCCAGTGCCTCTGGCACCGATTCCCCAAAGTCCAGGCCTCACAGTTCCAATGCCTTTCTCCTGGCCACCTCCAGTCCTCTCTCCAGCTCTGTCCACTTCCACCCAACATCCACCATCGACTGAATTGAGGCGGCCTCTTAAATAGGAACCCGGATGGGCTCCAGCTGCTTCCCAGCATTCCTCTGTAGCCACGCCCCAATGTGGCGGAAGTGCTGGCTGCGCACCGGAAGCCGTCCATGTGTCCCCTGTTCCTGGTGTGGCGGAAGTGCTGGGCTCCAGGGATATCCGGGCACCAGGGCGCTGCCTGGCAGGGGCCACGGGTCCCTACAGGGCTCGGCTTCCAAGCCCTTTACCCGAGGCCCCTAACATAACCAGGGCGGACGTCCCCTCGCGGTCTGGAGGAGGCACAAGCCCTCCTCCGGTCCTCCTGGGCGTCCTGGCTGGGCTCCAGCCCCGGCCGGATGCCACAGTGTGTGTGTGTTGTAAGTGTGGCTGGGAAAGCACACTGTGGGAAACAACCAAGAAAGTTGGGGTACTGGCTGGGTAGCATTTTAATAATTAAAACAAAAAAGACAGCCATTGAAATGATTCAAAACAAAAATGATAGTGATCTGTTTTCTCTCTCTATGAAGACAAGTATATGGTGGGAGCACATATGTTGTCATGCATGGCTCAGATGAGGTAAGCATTTCCACCTTGGGATGAGAAGAGGCACTAACACCAACATTCAAACTTTGAAAAAAGTATCAAAGCCTTAAAGAAATACACTGGTCAGGTATTTTTGATGTGGAAATGACTCACAAGCAAATGGGGTGGATTTAAGACAATATCTTATATGACACAGGATAAATATTAAAAGCAGAAGGAAATGTAAAAGTCTCTGCAATGGATTACTCAAGAGATTAGAAAGGAATTCCTAAATGGAGCACTGAAAGAGAGTAAATATTAATAAATTCAATGCTACTTGTGGTGGATGGCCAGGGCCTTTGCCCAGTGATTTTCAAACTTGATCTTAAATTAGGGTTATAACATTCAAAAGACTCTTCTTATATTACCAAAGTCTTGCTTTCATTATCACTTGAATGACGTAACACATCTTTCTCCTCAATGCTATTTCTGCAACATTTACATTTTTTTCCAAAAACTACACTAGAATAGCTTAGAATCAAAGTAGGGTTTTTATTTTTTTTTTAAGTAATTAAAAAAGTTAAATAAGCATTTCTCTTAAGTAACAGACCAACAAAGTGATAAGTTCAGATTTGTATGATGATGTTGGAGGTGACAATGAGACAAGTTGGTCATGAATTGAGCATACACGTTAGACACCATCTTGTTTGACATTGTTTAAACTTTAGTCATTTTGCCTTTTATTTAAACATCATAAAATTAAGCCAGGTGATACTTTGATTCATAGTGACCATCTGATAAACAAGGAGTGATAAAAAGTCAGGAGTGTTTTTTATATTTTAATATTAAGAGATCTAGGTACATCAGACAACACTTTTTTAATTATTGTAAACTTACCCCAACCCACAAGACAAGCTTTAAGAGTGTAACGTTTGATGTAGGTGGTAAATGGTCTCCATAATAGCAGAAACATCTGAAAGGCTTCCAGGGCCATCCAAGTGAAAGAGCAGATGAGGGAGAAGTGCAGGGCCAGGCCAGTGGTGGTACAAAGCCAGGAAATATTCAGAATAGCTGGTATAGAAGCACTGCAGAGGAATCCCACGTTCAGGAGGAGCAGGGCTCCAGCAAGATTGAGGTGGATGAACCAGGACTGGCGGAAAGAAGGCTTTTTCCTGCAGAAGACAGATATGATTTTTTTTAACCAACTCACAAATGATCTATAGCATCAGTAATGATATCTCAAGTATAGGCCCCATTATTTTTTCATCCTCATCAAAGAATTTTTTTAAAAGTTTGAGTTTTTCATTAATGTTCATATTTTTACTACATTAGGCAGAGACAATCCACAAGGGAGAAAGCAGCAATTTTCAAGAGCTCATTCTGACATGGATTGTGCTGAACTTTATGTCAAACTTTGTCCCAAAAGAACAAGTGACTCCCCATCACGTACAAACACTGGTGGGCCCTTCCTTGCCCTTCCGCATTTTATTTCACATCAAGATGCTGATACTTTTATTTTTTATTTTTGTTTGGTTTTCCAGTTTAACATAATTGAAGCTCACTTACACAAACATAGGGTGCACCAAAATGATGATAGTCATACAAAAAGCAGATATCCCACAGCCAACAGAAGTGATGTATGTGAGGATTTGTTTGTTGTTTGCGTCTACAGTTTCATCAGGAGCCTGTTGGAATGATCCATGAAAAATGATAAGATATAAAGAAAGTCTTACTGATTTCTATTTTGTGTCACTTCATAGTGATTGTAATGTAAGCATTTCTATGATTTATATTAGTTCATTTCTTTGGCAAAGAAAAAAACATTTCTGCTGATTGAATACTTAAGTACAGTACTGATATTCAATGTTAGTGTTAGGCACAATTGCTTTTGGATGTGTTTTAATTAGCCTTGGACATTAGACAGGTAAGCCAGTTCAGCCTTTTCCATTTTTTTAGTTTGAAGGCCATTCCTTAAATATACTCCAGGCAGGTAGTTATGCACAGAATGTGGTCTTTAATGAACTCACTCCAGAAGAAGACAGAGAGATATTATAAACCTTGTCTTGGAAAAATTGCTTTGAAAAAACTCTTGGAGAAGCCGAGTACACACATGCAAGCTCAATCATCTTATAATTAATCATCTCTAATTATCTTATATTAAATTAACAAATAGGAATCAACTTTTCTTCTTAAAATCAATTCTAATGTATCTATTTGCAAAAGACAAGAAATTAAAGGTAATTCACCTACCATTAGGACAGCAAAATAAGTGAGATGAGTGCAGCTGCAAACCACTAAGTTATTCTCCACTAAGGTGCTGCAGCCAGTTCGATTCCAGCCACCAATATCTGGGAGAACATTAATATGGGGGCACGTTAATAATAACATTTACTGACAACACATTTTTAAAGTCCAGAGAGTGGCGAGAGGCCGCAAAGTCAAGGAGAGAGAATCCATCTATTTTTTACCCACTTACTGTAATTACAACTAAAGGGTGTCAAAAAGTGTAAGGGACAGGGACCTAGTCTGCCACAGAAGAAGGAAAAAATGATTGACAATGAAACTTTCTACGAGCAGAAAAATACAGGGTGGGTTTAACCTGTTGTAAGACACGCCAGCAAAATACGCAAGTTTCAGTTATTGATCAGTGAAACTCTTTAAAAACTTGGCAGCAAATTGGGCAGTTTAACCTGAAGGATATAAACCATAAACATCATAGAAAACAAAAATAAAATAATAGAAGAAACTTATTTAAGATGTTGTCAGTGCAGAGGTGCCAATAACACACTTCATCCATAGGTTTAAATGGATTGCATTGCCATGTTTAAAAGCAAAGGAGAAACTTTCACAGGCTTGAGTTTTGTGGAAATCCTAAACAATCTACTGTATATACAGTACCTGTGAAGAGGTCCCCTCAACTACAACACATCTGAAGAGGACAATCACTATGCCACGTTTTTAAAATCATATAATACTGTATATGAATACAAGACACACAATCTGGTATTTACCATTTGATCCTTGACTCCAAAAACCACATTTTAAATTGGCATTTACCTAAAAGAGAAAAATATATGCATTACATAACATGAAGGTGATATTTGAGTATACCACTGAATTGCAAGACAGCTTCTATCACTATTGTGCTTCTCCTCATTATGATATATACTGTAGTGTTCAGTTAGAAGGGATTTAGTCTGATAAACTGCACTTTAAAACTCTGGGCATATACAAGTTGTTGGCTTAATCAGCTCTAAATAATTCTGCACTGCAAACGGAAATGTTTAGGATAGTAAAGTAAAAAGTACAGCTAATTTTAGAGGTGTATAGCTTATCATTCAATCATCCATGAATTTCCTGTACCTTTGTATACTACCACAAGTTTATGGCATGTTAGAGCTTATCCTGGCACTATTACACAAAATCTGGATTGGCACACCAGTACATTAGTGGGCACACTTTTACACCCACTCCTACTGGAATCACTTACAGACATCTGTCAGACTAGCCTGGGGTGAGCAGAAAAAACAGAAGACCGCAGGAAACATTTCACACACATAGGAAGACCAAGCAATCCTCCACATAGTGAATAAGTAAGATTATAGCATTCTTGTAAAGAATTATTAATTGTTTAATTGTGTACTAAGTAACATGTTAAGTAATTATTCATTTACACAGACAGTCATGCTTTGCATAACAGTTCAGAACTGTTCTTAACACCTAATTGAGCTCCATAATATTTCTAATAAAACATTGTCACATGGAGAACTCAGAAATTTGCATAAACTGCACATTTTGAATTCTGACAAATTCTAGGGTGTCTGTATAATTTATATACTGTATATATATATATATATATATATATATATATATATATATATATATATATATATATATATATATATATATATATATATATATATATATATATATATGTATGTATGTATGTATGTATGTATGAATATGTCATACAAATGTGTCTGAGGATTACCCTCCTGACTCATCATTATAAGTAATCCCACCATGGAATGAGAGGAGGCACTGCTGCTAACATCTCTTTCAGTTCCCACGGTCAGGAGAAGACATCCAGTGATTGCAACTGACTCTGTCCTTTCTGGTCAAAGTACTGTATATTCAAGGCACTCACAGAAGGTGGCATCTCATTCTGGATTGATGCTCAAAAGTGACAGCTCTCCGAACCAGACTTAATCGGAAAAGTGAATGTTTAACTTAATCATTTACTTAATGAAAAATGAACAGATATGCCATTTCCATCTGTGGAAAGTGTAAGTCCACAGTCTAATTGGTGGTATTGTCCCCTCAATTTGGCATTTCCAACTTTTGATTAATTGTAAGGTATACTTGCATTTTCCACATGTGAAATTTGCATGTGTGCATATTTAATTTACGCAATGTACTGTATAATGCATATCTGGCTTGATGTTTATTACGTTATTATATTTATCTATAGATATTGTTTAAACAAATGTCCAACTATGTTAAAAAAGAAAAAACTTACAGTACCTTTTCCCATGAGTCACACATGCACGTCAGAGGATCTCCTCACAGGCTCAATCAAGGTATGTAATAACCCACCAGGATGAGAGGGAGCACTGTCACTAACATTCTTTTCTCCTTCTCTCCCTTGCAGCACAGAGAAACCGCCCAGTGAGCACACTAAGCCCCGCCCCTTCAGGTTCCCTATCTGTAAGAAACCCAGCTGCCCAGAAGGAGGATACACCCTGAATCTGCAGCTACAGCCAAACCAATTTGTTTCATTTAAGTCTGAGGGCTGATCTGTCATATATATATACACACACCCACACACACCCACACACACACACATATATATATATATATATATATATATATATATATATATATATATATATAAATATAAACTGCTCAAAAATTAAAGGAACACTTTGAAAACACATCAGATCTCAATGGGAAAAAGAAATCCTCCTGGATATCTATACTGATATAGACTGGGTAATGTGTTAGGAACGAAAGGATGCCACATCGTTTGATGGAAATGAAAATGATCAACCTACAGAGCCCTGAATTCAAAGAAGCGCCCAAAAATCAGAGTGAAAAATTATGTGGCAGGCTAGTCCATTTTGCCAAAATTTAATTGCAGCAACTTTATGCGCAGCACTTTGTATGGCCCCTGTGTTCTTGTATACATGCCTGACAACATCGGTGCATGCTTCTAATGAGATGACAGATGGTGTTGTGGGGATCTCCTCCCAGATCTGAATCAGGGCATCACTGAGCTCCTGGACAGTCTGAGGTGCAACCTGGTGGCATTGGATGGACCAAAACATAATGCCCTCTAGACATGAAATAACACATTTTAGGGTCAAAAGGTTTAAACTGTGCTCCATGACAAGACAGAGATGCACAGTTCTTTCTCACAATTCAGGGTGAAAGAATGCAAATATATCTTCTTCTCTTCAGGAGCATTAGAGAATTTCAGAGAGAGAGAGAGATCACTTGCAAAGAAAAGCAAACAATCAAAAAATCAATACTGTGCTTTTAAATTTGCCGAGGCATTTTTTATAGGAGCGTCAGTATCTTCTAAGCAAACAACCTCTGTGCAAACAGCCCCTCTGCTCACATCTCCTCCGTCAGGCGCAGAGAACGTCAGAGAGAAAAATGCAGAGAGGCGAGATTAAAACAAACAATGATGGGGCCCTTGGGGAGGGAAAAATGTCAGTGGCCTCCACCTGTTAAGTTTGTTTTGGAGTGCACTGTTGTTAATTTCATAACACCACAAGCGGCATTGCTCTTACTGAGGTCATAAGTTTCATTGACTTTATGCTATACTCTGATTAAAAAGTGTTCCTTTAATTCTTTTGAGCAGTATTTATATATACACAGTGGGATGCAAAAGTTTGGGCAACCTTGTTAATAGTCATTATTTTCATGTATAAATCGTTGGTTGTTATGATAAAAATGTCAGTTAAATATATCATATAGGAGACACACAGTGATATTTGAGAAGTGAAATGAAGTTTATTGGATTTACAGAAAGTGAGCAATAATTGTTCAAACAAAATCAGGCAGGTGCATAAAGCACCATAAAAAGAAATGAAATCAATATTTAGTAGATCCGCCTTTTGCAGAAATTACAGCCTCTAAACGCTTCCTGTAGGTTCCAATGAGAGTCTGGATTGTGGTTGAAGGTATTTTGGACCATTCCTCTTTACAAAACATCTCTAGTTCATTCAGGTTTGATGGCTTCCGAGCATGGACAGCTCTCTTTAACTCACACCACAGATTTTCAATTATATTCAGGTCTGGGGACTGAGATGGCCATTCCAGAACGTTGTACTTGTTCCTCTGCATGAATGCCTTAGTGGATTTTGAGCAGTGTTGTCTTGTTGAAAGATCCAGCCCCAGCGCAGCTTCAGCTTTCTCACTGATTCCTGGACATTGGTCTCCAGAATCTGCTGATACTGAGTGGAATCCATGCGTCCCTCAACTTTGACAAGATTCCCAGTCCCTGCACTGGCCACACAGCCCCACAGCATGATGGAACCACCACCATATTTTACTGTAGGTAGCAGGTGTTTTTCTTGGAATGCTGTGTTCTTTTTCCTCCATGCATAACGCCCCTTGTTATGCCCAAATAACTCAATTTTAGTTTCATCAGTCCACAGCACCTTATTCCAAAATGAAGCTGGCTTTGTCCAAATGTGCTTGAGCATACCTCAGGCGGCTCTGTTTGTGCGGGAAAAAGGCTTCCTCTGCATCACTCTCACATACAGCATCTCCTTGTGTAAAGTGCACCGAATGAACGATGCACAGTGACTCCATCTGCTGCAAGATGATGTTGTAGGTCTTTGGTGCTGGTCTGTGGGTTGACTCTGACTGTTCTCACCATTCGTCGCTTCTGTCTATCCAAAATCTTTCTTGGTCTGCCACTTTAAGCCTTAACTTGAACTGAGCCTGTGGTCTTCCATTTCCTCAATATGTTCCTAACTGTGGAAACAGACAGCTTAAATCTCTGGGACAGCTTTCTGTATACTTCCCCTAAACCATGATGGTGAACAATCTTTGTCTTCGGGTCATTTGAGAGTTGTTTTGTGACCCCCATGTTGCTACTCTTCAGAGAAAATTAAAGGAGGAGGGAAACGTACAATTGACCCCCTTAAATACTCTTTTCTCATTATAGGATTCACCTGTGTATGTAGGTCAGGGGTTACTGGCTTAAACAAACAATAATTAGTTCTTAAAGTTTTGGAATCAATAAAATGACAACGCTGCCTTAATGTATGCACCTGCCTGATTTTGTTTGAACAATTATTGCACACTTTCTGTAAATCCAATAAACTTCATTTCACTTCTCAAATATCACTGTGTGTGTCTCCTATATGATATATTTAACTGATATTTTTATCGTAACAGCCAACGATTTATACAGGAAAATAATGACTATTAACAAGGTTGCCCAAACTTTTGCATTCCACTGTACGTATAGTATATATACTAGGGGCTAATATTTTCGGATACACATTTAAGATTTTTTTTCTTTGAATTGCTGCTATTTCATTAGTTTCACTTTTATTTTAGAACTTCTGTAAAACAATATTTGTAAAGTCCCAATATGCTGAATCTTTTTAATGAGGTCAGTGAGACATGTGTTTAATGACTTTGTACAATAATTCAGGATAGGTTTCTCTGTTTGGAATTTCAGCACAGACAAAACGATCTACATCATCAGCAGTTAATAATTTTTTTTACAAAGTAACCAATAAATGCATGTGCGGTAAACTCCATTTTTGAAATTCTCAAGATTCTTTATTTGTCACATGCATAGTTATGCAGGACAACATGCAGTGAAATGCATCCTGATCCACTTATCAAAAAATGTGCAATGTTAGAAGAATGTCAGTTAGATTAACAAAAAGTCATAGATTGAAAGATAACAATATAGTAGTATATATATATTCATAGGTCTGAATTTCAATCTGATTACTTGGGTGGTTACCTTGTGGTTGGTCAGCCAGTCAGCAAACATCCACCACATCCTCTCAGTTGCGAGAAGCAGATCATAGATATGTGATAGAGTACCTGCCAAATAATCCAAAGAGTACAGAACACGTGTTTTGCCCTTATTGAGACTCATCAGGTGTACACACCATCGCTTCCCCTTATGGGGATCAAACCTCAGACATCAGTGCCTGAGGCAATGCCTCTGGTGATGCACCATGGCAAATGGTTTGCTTACTTGACAAGGTGAAGATAAATATATATTCATATTCAAAGTTATTAATAAACCAAATTAATTATATATTTTTAATTCAAGTCCCTAATATCCCATTTCAGAATAACCTGCATCTCTAATGGAGTTCAAATATTAAAGAAAGGAAAATATTTCCTTATGAAATACTGTTTTAATTACATTTGAATATACACAATACAGCATAAAGCTTATTACCTACAATATTCACTTCACTTCTCTTGTTTCTGTTTCTTTAAATACACCACCTCCCACCCAATTTCAGTTTCTTTCTGATTTCACTCATTTTTGCAGAGAGAATTCTGTAGAAGGAAGCCTTAAAACATTTTAAAATTAACAATAGAGCTTTGAACGTAAAGCATGAAGCGGAAATTAAAAACAGCTGTACTTACTAAGGTTGCTCTGGGACTGAACTTCAAAACCACAGGTTGCCTGAGGTTGGTAACAACTGCATTTTGTATTACGACACCAAAAACTAATCCATCAATCACTTTGGTTTGGTTGCTGTCCTGCAGGAGAAACATTCTCAAGTTTAAATTCACAAGTAAGACTAAAAAAACAAAGTTCTGTTTTTTTTAAAAAAAAATGGAGACCGTATCTGATCATAAGTTTGTAATATCTATTTTTGTAGTGTTTTCAGTAATTTCTTTATTGACATTATTGTTTTTCCACTAATTTCCTATCAACATTATTAGGCTCAAAAATCATATTACAAGTAAAACCTGATAAAAAAAATGTTTTAGTCATTTCAACAATCTTTTCAATATTATAATGGACACTCCAACCCTATGTAGCTTGTGTGAAGAAAAACTCATTTTGAGATAACTCCTCATGCAATCTATATTAAAACTTCAGAAGAAAAGACAACAGAAGCAAAGGCCTGGCAGACATTTTTTTACAGCAGCACTAATGAATTCCTCCGAACTTTGCACTATTCTTTGCTGGAAAAATTTTATTTTTGTTCCAGCTTTAGATAATAAAATACATTGCTTTTCTATTGAGTTATGAAGGGTGGATTAGGATTCTTCCAATTGAGCAAGAGATCTTAATTCATGTATCATTGTATAATCTTTACCTTTTCCCATCTAGTATTAGATAGTAAATCCAGTGCTGTCTGACAAGTAACGTCATTTTTTCCTCAAAATGGTGTTAGTGTGGGACAGCTCCAAAACATTACACCTAATGAAGCCAATGCTTGATGGCATCATTCACAAATAGATTCCTTTCCTAATAGATTTTAGATAATTTTAATCTTAAAAGATGTGTGCAGAGTTTAGTTTTAAGCTGATTTGAACTATTGCTTGAACATTCTGAAGAATTTGAATGATGTGAATGACTGAATTCCTGAATGAAATGCCCTTTTCTCATCACTGCCTAAGATCAGCTGGGGTATGTACTGTATGCACTTTTATCACCTTAAAGTCTGGAAATACGAGTAATGTCTTTATTATTATGAGCCAAAATATATTCAAACATAGATATTGATGGAAGAATAGGGAAGTTTGGGTAGCCTTCCTGTGACAAACTTATACATAAAAAAAAGTATTGCATTGATGGACGATGATCAAAGGAATCACACACTTTGTCCATACAGAGATCACCAAAGGCCCAAATACCTAATGAATTCCAGAAATGTAATACTTTGTTAGTTAAAGTAGGCTGGAATATATAATTATCATGCATTTGAGGAGCTGAGAGAAGCTACACTGGATCCATATTCTAAATGAGTGTAAAAATTCAGAGAGATAGCAAATTGCTGATATGTATTTATGGCTGAAGCAAAGAGTAACACATATCGGCAGGAATTTGGGTGAGGACTGCTTTAAAAGGTTACTCAAGCAGCTGAAGTTCTATTACCTTCTGGTTCCTACCATAGTTTCAGAGAACAAATATTTTCAACCCAGAAGTAAAACATAAAATCTAGATAATGATAATGCTACACCACACTTTGCTTTACATCTTTGCAAAGTCATCTTTTCATTACACAGCCATTTTGTGTTCCAGATAAAAATAATTACACTTGTGTATAATTCTTGGAAAAAGGAGTTGTGAATACCATATATATATATATACAGTGAGTTGAAAAAATATTTGCCCCTTCCATCTTTCTTTGAGTTTAGTCACACAAATTCGATCATATCACATTTAACGTCAGTCTAGTCAATTATCAAACTAAGTCAAAAAGAATGAAATTTTAAATGATGGTTTTTCTATTTAGGGAGAAAAAATCACAAACCACATGGCCCGTGTGAAAAAGTAATTGCCCCTGAACCTAATAACTGGTTGCACATGCTAGCAATAACTGCAACAAGCGTTATCGGATAACTTGGCAAAAGTCTTTTAAAGTGCTCTGAGGAATTTTGGCAACTATCTTTCAGAATTGCTGTAATTCAGCTTTTATTTGAGGGTTTTCAGCATGAACCGCATTTTAAGGTCACTGCCATAGCATCTCAATTGATTCAGGCAGGACTTTGACTACTGACCCAAAGTCTTCATTTTGTTTCTTCAGCCATTCAGAGGTGGATTTGCTGGTGTTTTGGTCATTGTCCTGTTGTAGCACCCAAGATCGCTTCTATATATATATGTATATATACACTCACCTAAAAGATTATTAGGAACACCTGTTCAATTTCTCATTAATGCAATTATCTAATCAACCAATCACATGGCAGTTGCTTCAATGCATTTAGGGGTGTGGTCCTGGTCAAGACAATCTCCTGAACTCCAAACTGAATGTCAGAATGGGAAAGAAAGGTGATTTAAGCAATTTTGGCGTGGCATGGTTGTTGGTGCCAGACGGGCGGTCTGAGTATTTCACAATCTGCTCAGTTACTGGGAATTTCACGCACAACCATTTCTAGGGTTTACAAAGAATGGTGTGAAAAGGAAAAACATCAGTATGCGGCAGTCCTGTGGCGAAAATGCCTTGTTGATGCTAGAGGTCAGAGGAGAATGGGCCGACCGATTCAAGCTGATAGAAGAGGAACTTTGACTGAAATAACCACTCGTTACAACCGAGTATGCAGCAAAGCATTTGTGAAGCCACAACACGCACAACCTTGAGGCGGATGGGCTACAACAGCAGAAGACCCCACCGGGTACCACTCATCTCCACTACAAATAGGAAAAAGAGGCTACAATTTGCACGAGCTCACCAAAATTGGACAGTTGAAGACTGGAAAAATGTTTCCTGGTCTGATGAGTCTCGATTTTCAACATTCAAATGGTAGAGTCAGAATTTGGCGTAAACAGAATGAGAACATGGATCCATCATGCCTTGTTACCACTGTGCAGGCTGGTGGTGGTGGTGTAATGGTGTGGGGGATGTTTTCTTGGCACACTTTAGGCCCCTTAATGCCAATTGGGCATTGTTTAAATGCCACGGGCTACCTGAGCATTGTTTCTGACCATGTCCATCCCTTCATGACCACCATGTACCCATCCTCTGATGGCTACTTCCAGCAGGATAATGCACCATGTCACAAAGCTCGAATCATTTCAAATTGGTTTCTTGAACATGACAATGAGTTCACTGTACTAAAATGGCCCCCACAGTCACCAGATCTCAACCCAATAGAGCATCTTTGGGATGTGGTGGAGCGGGAGCCGTGCCCTGGATCGCATCCCACAAATCTCCATCAACTGCAAGATGCTATCCTATCAATATGGGCCAACATTTCTAAAGAATGCTTTCAGCACCTTGTTGAATCAATGCCACGTAGAATTAAGGCAGTTCTGAAGGCGAAAGGGGGTCAAACACCGTATTAGTATGGTTTTCCTAATAATCCTTTAGGTGAGTGTATATATATATATATATATATATATATATATATATATATATATATATATATATATATATATATATATATATATATATATATATATACAGTATATATACAGAGGGAGAAAGGGAGAGAGTTTCACTGAAAAAGAAATAAAGAGTTTTGGAAGGATGTTCACTTTAACAATATTTACTCACCCAGAGAGGAGAAGAGATGATTAGATACTTAGATGAGATAAACTTTATTAATGGAAATTCAGATGGATACAGTGGCAGAAACGTAATAAAACAAGAATACGGTTTCACAGGACAGATAATGCAGCCAATCAATCAATCAATTGATAAGTAAATAAATGAAAAAAAATAAACTTAATGAGTGCATCGGAAGGAATCATTGAATTACTCAAAAGCAGTGGGCAGAAAAGACCCCCAGAGGCACTTCTTAGCACACCATGATGGAAAGAGCCTGTGGCTTAAACTGTTCCAAGAGAGCGCCTCCTGGAGGGGATGGAGGGATTTTTCATGATGGCATCTAATTTTGCCACCATCCTCTTTTCCACCACAGCTTCCAGTTTGTCCATCCTGTCATGGAGCAGGCTTTTCTGATAAGTTTGTTCAGGCATTGTGCTTCCTTTGTACTCAAGTTGCTTACCAAGGAGACTGCAGCATAGAACACCACATTGGCTACTATGGAGTGGCAGAACATTTCCAGCAGCCTGCTGCACATATCAAATGACCCGAGTGTCCATAGCAAGTGCAGCCTGCTCTGGCCCTTCTTGTATAACACCACTGTGTTATCAGACCAGTCCAGTTTGTTGTTTATGAGAACCCCCGGGTACTTGTAGTTCTGCACCACTTCCTTGTCCTCCCCCTGAATGGTGACTGGTCTCACAGGCGTCTTGGCATGCCTCATGTCCACCACCAGCTCTTTTGTCTTGCTTATGTTGAGTTGCAGGTTGTTGTCCCTGAACCACAAGAGAAAGTCCTCCACAGACTTCCTGTACTCTGACTCATCTCCATTATTAGTGCTGCCTATGATGGGCGAGTCATCTGGAAATTTCTATAGATGGCTACCACCGGTATTGTGCTGAAAGTCTGTAGACAGTAACCAGGAAGGGAGACAGGACCGTTCCCTGAGGTGCTCCACTATTACACACCACCATTTCTGACACACAGTCCCTCAGCCTCAGACACTGCTGTCTGTTAGGTAGTCCATGATTCAGGAGATTGTGGGCACACCAAGCGTGTTAACATTAATATTAAGTACATCATGCAGGTGGCGTGATGGTAGTTCTACCGCCTCACAGTAAGAAGATCATGGGTTCATGCTCCTGTGTGGTAGCACTTTGAGTAATTAGAAAAGTTCTATATACTGTAAATATAATACATTTTTATAATTTGTAAATTTTCTTATGACTGTAATTGCATGATATCTGAACTGATCTGAAACATTCAACAAAAAGTGATCTAATTTAGTATGACATGTGAGAGATTGACTAGCAAGAGAAGGCTCTTATTCAAATTAATATTGAACCCAGAAATCCTTTGAAATGTATCCATTAGATTTAATAATTGGCACTGGTGAGTTTCGATTCATGATGAAGAGTAATACAACATGTCATCAGCATAGAGAGATACTTTATGGTTTAATTAATTCCTTTTTGATATTATTCAATAATATTTACAGGATTCAATAATATTTACAAAAACAATGTGTTTGAGGTGAGCAAGTGGACAAGCCACCCTACCACCCTCCCTTCTTAGTAAAACTGTTATTTTATTTCCATCCATCCACTCCAACCCGCTATATCCTAACTACAGAGTCACGGGGGTTTGCTGGAGCCAATCCCAGCCAACACAGGGTGCAAGGCAGGAAACAAACCCTGGGCAGGGTGCCAGCCCACCACAGGGCAATTTAGGATTGCCAATGCACCTAACCGGCATGTCTTTGGACTGTGAGAGGAAACCCACGCAGACACGGGGAGAACATGCAAACTTCACGCAGGGAGGACCCAGGAAGCGAACCTGGATCTCCTAACTGCGAGGCAGCAGCGCTACCCACTGTGCCACCATGCCACCCTTCAATTTTATTTATTCATTTTTAATCAGGGTGGTGCAACATTTTGGAGACACATTATTAAATATATATAGGTTTGTATATGGGATGTAAAAGTTGGGCTATCTCATCAGTATCTGTGAAAGATGAAAATTAATTCATTATCCATCCATCCGTCCATCCATCCATTTTCCAACCTGCTGAATCATAAATCTTTAAACATTTCCTAGGATTCTGAAAAGTTCCAGTGCAAGATTTTTTTCTAACAGATTAAAACATTCTCAACACTACTTATCCACCAACATTATTTTACCTGAAATAGTGATGTATTCCAGATTGCAGCAAAGAGTGATTTAGTGTCATTTGTTACATTCTTAAAAACTTCAGAAGGCAGGGTGACCTCAGCTGCTAAGTTCTTAATAGTTCTTACATTGTAAAATGCCTGGAAAAAAAAATGAGATAATGGTGATTTTGAATGATTTCAACAAAAGTGGATATTGTTATTACAGTTTACCCTGCCTCCTTGGAGCCAGGAGTACAGGGGAATCCATAAGGCAGGGGTCCTCAGTCACAGTCCTGGAGGGCCGCAGCAGCTGCAGGTTTTTGTTCTAACCTGGTTGCTTAAATAAAAAGCAATTCTTGCCAATAATCTAATTTCATGGCTTGTTAGTGCTTTAACTCAGGTCATTCTCATATCCTAGATTTTCTTCCACTTTCTAAGGATATCATCCAAATGATTTAAAGGCTAAAATGGGTGAATAATTGTCAGTCATTAACTTTTTTCTCCTCACTTTCCTTCCAAGTATTTAATTAAACCCAATAGTGCATGATAAATACACACAGGTGTGAAATGGTAACACACTAAATGGAGAAATGCTGGTCTCTTTTGTCATTTGCATGTTATTGCTAACTAAAAACCAAGAACAAAAGTGTTTAAGACTAAAATAAGTAATAAGGGTTCAAAATCTTAATGAGCAAGACAACTAAAGGGAAGCAGAAGTGTTACTTGAGCAATAAGTGCTTCTTATTAAGCGATTGGTTTTGAGCAAAAACCTGCAGACACTACGGCCCTCCAGGACAGTGATTGAGGACCCCTGCCAAAAGGGAAGCATGAGAACTTCCATCCAACCTGCTATATCCTAACCACAGGGTCACAGGTCTGCTGGAGCCAATCACAGCCAACAAGGCAGGAAACAAACCCCAGGCATTGCACCAGGCTACCGCAGGGCACACACACTAGGGACAATTTAGGATCACCAACACACCTAACCTGCATGTCTTTGGACCATGGGAGGAAACTGGAGTACCCAGAGGAAACCCACAAAGACACGGGGAGAACATGCAAACTCCATGCAGGGAGGACCCCGGGAAGCAAACCCAGGTCTCCTAACTGCAAGGCAGCAGTGCTACCACTGCAGCACCATGCCGGTGAACTTCCAGATCCTTCAAATTATGTTCTCTCTTTACAGTGGTGGTTGTCTGGCCTAGAGTGATGATTATCTCTTCTGATTAGGCATCTCCACTGTTATATAAAAGGAACCGGGCACCTTTGACGGGCAGTTTATATTCTTTATAAATAAGAAGAAGTACTTAATTGGATGTGCTTTATTTCTGAGGGCACCAAATCTTTTAATAGGGTGGAAGAAGGAAAAGGCTGTGAAACAGCCACCACCACATTTTTGTTTTCAAGAGTCTTTATAAAGACTGAAAGATAAGAGCCTGGGTTTCTCCTTAACTCCTAGCTGAAGGACCGTTTCTACGTGTTACAAATTGGAATGACTGAAATAAGGTCACTGCCTTTTAGAGAGGCAAAGTCTGATGAGAGCTTGTGTGTGCCCCATACTGGCACAATGCAAATTACAGTATGAACTGTTCAGACTCTGCTTTGCACTGAATTGTTGCCAAGTCTCTTGTACTTTAATCAATAATAATAATAATTCTTTACATTTCTATAGCACTTTCCTCACTACTTCAATTTATAACAATTAATTGAAATCAATTAAAAATGGATCACAAAAAAACAATATATACAGGGTATTTCACTGGTTGATTCTGAAAGCTGATGCCTATTATTATTAATAATATTATTATTATTATTATATATTTTATTGCTTCTTGCCTTTTGGTGGTTTGCTGGTAAGTCAAGATCACAACAAAAGATCAAAACAATTTACCCAAGCACCTAATGAAGAATGTGTGCTGTGCCATAAGTGTGATCTTCTGCATTTCATTAGCTGATGGATGGCCTGGGAGTCTCTTTAGGTTCTGATCAATTCCTTACTTCAAAGTGCCTAATTCTCCTACTATAACTGGCACAACTCTTGCTTTACAGTTCCAGATCCTGCTTATCTCAATTTCCGGGTCATTGTATTTATTGAGATTTTTGGATTCTTTTAGCATAATGTTGGAATCATCTAGAACATTTTTTTCTAGAAGTTTTTTTTTAATTATGCAACACAATGTCAGGATGATTAGCTAAAATGGTTCTTTTAGCAATTTTTGGTATGTCCCTCATGATGATAGTATCGGTGACGTTAACAATATTGTCGGGCTCATGTTCATAATATTTATCTGGCACTTGAACCCCATACAGTTGCACGTAGTCCAGTGTACATAGCTGGCCACATTATTATGTCTGTGTGTGTATTCAGAAAGTGCAAGTGCTGTACAGCCTGCAACAATATCACCTACTGGCATAGAGAAATGCCCATTTAAACGGTCTTAGTGGTATAATGGTAAGTCCGTCTGTTTTGTTCACATTGTCAATTTATGAACCTCTGTTCACTTCTTTCTTTGTATGCCTTTTTGCCTTTTTTCTTCGGATATTTCAGCCCTTTTGTGGACACCACACAAAGTGTTGTTTGGGAATCCATGAACGTACACCATAAGGTTTACTATCTTATGCCAGCCACTTGCCTTTCTTGGGTGGACATTTCTGCCCTCTTATGGATGTTGGACAACATCCCACCTGGGCATGGGCACGGACGCCAGACAGATGGATGTCTTTATGATTTAAATATATGTGGATGTGTTCTTCTGCCCTGGTGCATAATCTACATTTACCATCTACTGGCTGTTTCAAGATATTTCTCCTGTAGTATCTAGCTTTGAGTGCCTGGACCTGAGCTATAATTATGAAGCTCTCTATCTTTATTATTATTATTATTATTATTATTATAAGTTGATCTGGAGTTTTGTCTTCTGCATCAGAGTTTTACTAATTTATCTTTTTTGATTTAATATGGGCCTGTGGTAGGTTGTTGGGTATCATCTGATGTTTTCCAGTGGACACAATCGAATTGCTTTTTTCAAACTGCAATAGTGACATTTCATGAAAGCTTTCCATTCACTTCTTGCAAGTTTTCACAAGTTATTATTATACAATTTTGAAACACAATGGATGCAATTTGGCTTTTTTACCACTGATCAAAAGAAGACTATTTAATGCCAAAGTGAAAACAGATTTCAGCTACAGTAAGTGGTCTAAATTAATTACAAGTATAAAACACATAATAATTGATTGCATAAATGTTTAGATCCTTTATTTTTTTTTTTGCAAAATTGCTTAAGCTCTGTCAGTTTGCAAGTGAAAAGCCTTTATCAAGTCAGACTGAGATGTGAATTCTGACTCGGCCACTCCAGGACATTAACATTGTTGTTTTTAAGCTATCCCTGTGAAGCTTTGGCTTTATGCTTGAGGTCGTTGTTTTGCTGGAAAATAAACCTTCTCCTAAGGTGTAGCCTTTCTCATACACTGCATCAGGTTTTTATCCAGGATTTCATTTTATTTTGCTGCATTTATTCTACCCTCACAAGCCTTCCAGGGCCTGCTGGAGAGAAGCATCCTGATATCATGATGTTGCCACAACCATGTGCAGGGTGGAATACAACAAGCATAGCGTTTAGTCGGATTGCAAACAAATACCACTTTTGGTCTCGGCAGTCAATAGACGCTTGATCCAACTGACTTCAAATTCTCCCATGGGTCTTCTGTTTTTAAATAGTGGCTTTCTCTTTGTCACAGTTCCATAAAGCTGTGATGGACGAAGCACCTGGTCAACAGTTGTTTTCTGTACAGTCTATCCAATCTTATCCACTGCAGCTTGTAACTCCTTCAGAGGTATCTTGGTGGCCTATTTCTCTAGTCTTCTTCTTGCATGATCACACTGTTTTTGTGGATGGCCCGCTCCAGGAAGATTAACAACTGTGCCATTCTCTTTCCTTTTCTTAATAGTTTATTTAAGTGGACTTGGCTGATATTCAGTGACTTGGCTACTTTCTGTCTCTATCCCCTAACTTGTTCTTTTCAATCCTCTGTTCACAGAGTTGCTTGGAGTGTCTTTTGTCTTCACTGAGTAGGTTAGGCCAAGACTGGTGATCTCCATTGAACTATTTACATGACTTTTAAAACCAATTGACTCCATCACTGATGATTTAGGTATGCCATATTAAAGGGGTGAGATTTAATTGATTATTGTGCTTTATGTTTTGAATTCATTTAGAACACTTAGAGCACTTTGCTGGCAAGCTAAATCCACTGTATTTCAATGTTGTAAAAATAATATGTGAAAACTTCCCAGGGGGTGAGTACTTTGATTGGCTCTGTATGAAGCAGTAGTACTAGCCACTACACCACTGTGACAAATTGGGCTTACCTACAGTATAATTGTCTTTGTGAGCAAAATACAACACATAATTAAAAAAAATAAAATAAAAAGAATTATGAGCAACATGATACTTACGTTTTCCAAGTCTGACCCAAACGTTAAGTCTGAAGAACTGGACGTACAATTTTTTTTAACAGAGACAATCATCCGTGGTGTTACAAAAGCAATCTCTTCGTTAGGGAATTGTGCCTGAAAAAGCGTGTCCTCCAACTGCTGAGTAATTCTAAAATGAGTAAAAACCACGACAGAATGTTACCTTTAACTCACTATGAATGAATATGTGGTTGATGTTCTTATTCAAGATGACTTACAAGATCAGGATACATAATATGGGACACATGTAAAGCAGTTCTTAGAGGTAAAATTATAGTCACTACGTCTAAATTAAAGAAATGTAGACTTGAAAAACTTAACAGACTTACAAATAGGCTAAATAAATTAGAATTGGAAAACAAGAAGGATCCTAATGAAAAGTTATCTCATGAAATTAAGAAAGTCAGAACAGAGTTGAATTGCCTATATACACAAGAAATAGAGAAAAAAACTAAAGTTTTTAAAACAAAAATATTATGAGTCTTCAGGCAAAGCAATGAAGCTATTAGCTAGAAAGCTACGTAAGCAACAGGCTGATGAGACAATACAGAGGATACAAGACCCAATATCAAAACAGCTATTCCATAAGTCAGAAGATATTCAGAGAGTGTTCAATGACTACTACAAAAAACTCTATACTCAAGCACGAACTGTAAATTCTGACGAAATTAATTCTTTTCTTACTCCCTTAAAACTCTCTTTGGTTAGTGGGACCCGGAATGCTGAATTAACTGCAGATATACCTGAGAAGGAGTTAAATAAAGCAATATCCAGGCTTAAAAGAAACAAATCTCCGAGGCCAGATGGTTTCTCATCTGAGTGGTATAAGGTATTTAAACAATAACTTATCCCCATTTTATTACCAGCATTTAATCATGTTTTACATGGAGGAGATTTGCCGCCCTCATGGAGAGAAGCCACTATTTCGGTTATTCCAAAGAAGGGGAAAAACAAACAAGATTGTTCAACTTATAGACCAATCTCTGTCCTAACCATGGACTACAAGTTGTTTGTCTCAATCCTAGCTAAAAGATTAGAACTGATAATGCCGGAACTAATTAATTCTGACCAGACTGGTTTTATTAGGAGTAGGCAAACACAAGACAACATCAGAAGGACTCTCCAAATTATCAATCATATTCAAGACTCTAAATTACAAGCTGTTCTCCTAAGCCTTGATGCAAAGAAGGCTTTTGACTCTGTTATTTGGCTTTTCCTTAAGGGCATTCTTGCCAAATTGAATTTCCATGAGAAATTTATTAAAGTAGTTCAAAATATATACTCATACCCCACCACGAGAATTAAAATAAATGGTAATTTATCGAGGAGCATTGCACTTGAGAGGGGTACCAGGCAGGGGTGCCCTCTCTCTCCTCTGCTCTTCGCACTGTTTATTGAACCCCTGGGGCAATGGGTCAGGCAAAATTCTAAAATAAAAGGTATTAACATCAAAGATGATGAACATAAAATTGCACTATTTGAGGACGACATATTGGTTTATCTAAGGGATCCAACTGAATCATTGATTTAGTTAATGGAAACTTTAAAAACCTTTAGCTTTTTCTCAGGATTTAAATTAAATATTTTAAAAACTCAGGTACTGACCTTTAATTATAATCCCCCAAATAAAATTAAAAAAGATTACTCCTTAAAATGGGATCTAACATTTATTAAATACCTAGGAATAAATATCCCCAAGGATATGAACAATTTAGAAATGCTTAATTATGGTCCTATTAATAAACAAAAATAAAACTTGACATTGCAAGATGGAATCTTTTACCATTTTTTAGCATGAAATCTAGATTAGATTCAGTCAAGCAAAACATACTTCCAAGATTACTCTATCTATTTCAGTCTTTGCCTGTTCCCTTGCCCAAAAAACGATTCTCAGAATGGGATAAACTGATTTCCAGATTCATATGGCAAGGCAAGAAACCAAGGGTAAAATTTAAAACCCTTCAACTGAGTAAAGATAAAGGAGGGGTTGCTCTCCCATGTTTACAAAAATATTTTTGGGCAGCACAGTTAAGAATAATAGTTTGTTGGTGCAACCCAGAATATCAAGCAAGGTGGAAGGATATAGAGATTGGTTGGTTTGACAGGATCTCTATTCAAGCTAGCATCATAGATGATCATTTAATTAAAAATAAGAAAGAAAATCAATGGATTAAGGTAACACTTAAAAATTGGTTTGAGATTATTAAGGACTATAATCTAAAGGATTCTGTACATGTATTGAAATGGTCATCATATGATTCTGATTTTAAACCAAATACATTAGATATGCGTTCTAAAACATGGGCTAAGAAAGGGATCACTGCTTATTGCTCAATCATGGATAAAGGACAATTATTAGATTTTAATTCCCGAAAAGAAAAATTTAGTTTGGAATCCAAAGACTTTTACAGATACCTCCAGCTCCGACAACATTTTTGCCAGAAAATTAAAAAAGGGATCGATGAGGATCCAAATAAGAGTGCTCTAGTTAAAATATTCTCCTCAGCTTACAAGGCTGAACCAATGTTTAAGACTATTACAAAACTTTATAGAGCCTTGATGGATTTACAAGGAGATTCATCCTTGTACATTAAAGAAAGATGGGAGAAAGAAAGTGGGATTATCTTCTCAACCGAGGACTGGGAAAATATATGTAAACAACAATGGGCAACCTCCCGTTCTCCATATTGGAGAGAATTCTGCTGGAGAAATACTATTAGGTTTTTCCTTACCCAAAAACAGAAAAATAATTTTCAAGGCAACTCAAACTGTTGGAGACATTGTGGCTCACAGGATGCGAACCATTTTCACATATTTTGGGGATGTCCTAAAATTAGAGGTTTTTGGAAAGATATACATAAGGTACTGGAAATTATTTTAAACATTACAATTGATTTCACTTTTAAGGTATTTTATATGGGCACGGTGTCAATGGTTTCCTGGGAAGGGAAAAATAAATACATGTATAGAATAATTCTTGCTTCAAGTTAAAAAAGCTATTACTAGATGCTGGTACAAACCTAATCCGCCGCAAATACAGGATTGGATTGATGTTGTAAAAAATGTGTTTATAATGGAGAAAATTACTTTCAGTATCAATAACCAAATAGATCTGTTTGTCGATTTTTGGTCTAGGTGGATTGAGTATATAACCCTTATTGAACCAGATGTTTTTCTGTTATAGAATCTGTATTTTATGAATAGGTATTGTCTATACATCCCCTGTCTTCTGTCTTCTTTTTTTCTCTCTCTTTCTTTATAATTGAGAGATAACCCAAAGAATTATATTAATCTGTTTTATGCCATGAAGAGCTTTTTGATAATATACAAGCTATATCTGTTGTAAACGTGACAAAAGTCAAAAACAGATGTATTGGATTGTATCTCTTTTCAATAAAAATGTAAATAAAAGATCAGGATACAGTACAATATTTGTGTACATTTTTATTTATTTTTTTATTTGGTTTTGTTTTTGCCAATTGCCACAAATGACTGTTAAATGACCTGACTGAGGATCACACACTGAGCCAAGGATGGGAAGTAAGCAGACCACCTTGTGGTTTATAATCCAGGACCTCAGTCGCTGCATCACACAGGGTGCCTTGGACTCTTGAGACGGTCCAGGTTGGCTGCAGCTAACCCTACTAACTAACTAACTAACTAACTAACTAACTTTCTCAGACCCAGAGATAAAACCAGATTGGATTGGACAATTAG
>NW_024384053.1:0-11616 GCF_016835505.1 Polypterus senegalus
TCAATTTTCAGCATGTCTGTTTTAAATCATATGTAAAAGCTGCAAGAAGTAGAGAACTCATAAATCAAACTTAGAAATCTTGTAAAAGCAAAATTATGAACAATAATGGCGTTTAAGTAGTTGAACAAATAAAATTGGTAAAACTGTGTCCTTGTTAAGAAGATAACTGGTTAGCTCAGAAATTATGTCTTGTTATTGCCTTCTATATTTGTTTATATCTACATATATGCAGTTCTCATTCTGTGCTGACCAGAGCCCAATTGCACTACTCAGATTTCAATCCAGGGACATAAAAATCCAAAACATACATATAGCATTTTTTTTGTTATGTTTAAATAACCAAAGTTTATTACATGGACTTTATTTAAACTTTATAAAAGTAAACTATTTAATGTTATGCCTATCTGGTTGATGTAAAACAAAAAAAAAGGTATACTAAAAACACTAGAAGCCACACAAATTGAAATAAATTGTCAGGTTAATGAAGTAAAAAAAAACACATCAAAGTTTGTTTTGGTGTAGCAGATGTAGCTGTTCATATGGCGGTTCAGGGATAAAATGTATGGAAATGATGTAATGGTTGCAAAAACATGTTGACTAGAGTGAAATCTCTAATAAGAGTGTTCCTCAATGAGTGTTGGGGCAGAACAATTCAAGATTACATTTTATTCAAGAGAAGTACTAATTTATGCATGTGTACTTTATGCATGTTTAC
Organism: Polypterus senegalus; assembly: GCF_016835505.1. Classification (NCBI taxonomy): domain Eukaryota; kingdom Metazoa; phylum Chordata; class Cladistia; order Polypteriformes; family Polypteridae; genus Polypterus; species Polypterus senegalus. The sequence continues at coordinate 716 of NW_024384053.1, forward strand.
TGTGAAAACAGTACATGTATATAAATACATTTCCTGCATTTATTAGGCTGATGATATAATTTAACGTTAACAGCACTGTGCTCCCTTTCTCGGTGTACCCCCATTCCATCATTGAGCAGTCAATATGAGCTCTGGTATTTCATGACTTATACATTAAGCACTTAAGCATCTTCTGTAACCCTTATGTTATTATAAAATTATTTTGTTTTGTTCCTTAACCTGCTTGAATTACTGTGTATAGTAATAGTCTAAAATTCTGGTGGAGCCCAAAAGGAAATCAGAAATGAAATGAAGTTGGTATGTTGGAACCTCAGCAACATTAACACCAAAACTAAAAAAATCACATTTCAATCATTGACATTTTTCTCTATGAAAGTCTGCTAGCTATCCTGCTGAGGTCTTTTTAGTATTTTTGCTATTTGATTTGTAACAGCAGTTGTGCCTCAAATAGTCTACTCATCATTGTTACTGAAAGTAAGCATCAGTCACCCTATTGTTATGCCTGGGAGGCTAAAGAAATGTGCTGCTATTTACGGAATGTTGCATTTGTTGCAAATCTTAAGTCAATGTAAACCCGCTGGATCACTTAAGCCACAATCTGCCTTCATCCCTAGATTTAAATATAGTGTTCCTAACTTTCAAGTGCTAGAGCAACTCAAACAACTTTAATTTGTTTTTTGGATATTATAGGACATTATGGGTGTTCAGCAAAAGTCTTTGTTGGTTACTACACTAAAAACAATGATTTTGGTCCCTAGTCAATACAACATAATTAATTTTGGCAGATTTCATTAATGTAATGCGTTTTTGATTCTAATTGACAATAATAGGTTGTTTCAAATAATTTTTTCTATGTTTTCATCAAACTTATTTAACTTATTTAATATCATCTTAAAAAAATTAAGACATCTCACGGATGCGTGTAGTCACTGCCATAAAGTAACGTGTTTTGACCGCGAAAAGCCCTGTACAACCATTTCAAACGAATTCGCCATTTTCGGTTTGCTTTGTCCCTGGTAAGTAAATCTTTGTATTAGTTTATTTATTAGACTTTGCTTTATTGAGAATGCATATATGATGTAATACATTCGTAGTTGCACAAATGTTCTTTTTCCTTAACAAATACTGTAATTTCATTAATAAAAGTTTGACATACGGTATTGTATTTTCGCGTGTGTAACTCCAACCTAACATTGCTCTTGCTTCAGTTACAAATAAACAGTGTTAACGTCAGCTAACATTAGTCCGTGATAACTAAACATTTCATTGTACAAGCTGGTAACACAATATTATTCAGTTTAATCGCTTGCACATTAATAAGGGAAATATTATCAAATATTTGCAGCCCCGACTTTGGCAGAGGTATGCAATGCTAACAAACTGGAGCGGTTCTCCTCCTAGGTTCTTTAATTCATCACAACTCATGGATGTTAAGATTATTACTAGGTCATTTTCACTATTAATCATGATTAAAAATCATGTTCTTTCAAATCGTGGCAGATTTAGAAACTACAGTGAAAGTCAGTTCCCAGACCCTTCCGCTGCTCCATAAAACTCCTCTCAAGATGGTATGTTCGCTGGTTGCATGAGTGAGTTCTTCAGCCGTTGGAATGGACCGTGACTATACTTGACCAGAGTCAGAAGTGTAACTGCAGTCGCAGACGTCACTTGTTAGCTCCACAGTAGTTTAGGTGAACTCCATTAACACTGCTGATGCGGGGACTTCTGGAGATGTACAGCAAATATGTGCTGCAAAATAAAACGTAATGTCAGCTTTGTATATACAAACAAGAACCTTAAAAACCAAGCATGAAAATCTTTTGGGTATCTGTAAATGATAGGGTTAGTAAATATATCCAATTTGGAAAAATGTAGAAAATGATGTGACCTTAATAGGTCTTATTCCCCATGATCATCATCCAGCTCTTTATGCACCAGTCAAGGTAAATATAATTAATTTAACTTTAGTTACTTTAAATCAGAGTTCGCCCTTCCTGTAGCCTCTTCTGTGCAGTTTTAACCTTACTTTAATATTAATTATATGTCATTTCTGTTGGGAAAGCTAAGTTTAGATAAATAAACATATTTTATACTTAGTTAGAAACCTTACAGATTACTAAACAATAGCTGGTGCTTGCTACCAGTCCATCCACTTGCCCTGGCACTGAAACCCACTTTTATCTTGTAGGTTTTACTAGTCCTCAATCTTGGAGTGGAACAGGACTCATTTCCTTCTCAAACAACAAACATTTCTGGTAAGTTCATTGGCCTAAATTCTTGACTGTGAAGAGTGTATATGATTTATATTTTTTCTCTTTAGGTATAGACAGCAGCTGAAGGTGAGTAGTGGCTACAACAAACATAATTTGAAAGTCAAGCGATCCATTTTAAAAGGGACAACTTTATGAAATACCAAAGTTTAATGGCAAAAATGTAACATTTTCAAATGAAATTATAATATGCAGGATGTCCAAGGAGATGACATCTTAAGAGACTGGCAGAGGACTACTATGGGCATCTATGTCATCAAGGTGGAAGGTGGAGACATTGGAGTCTATGCAGATGTTGGAATTGTTATCGACAGCGTCATCATTCTGGACAATCTGAACACTGTAGCAAGAGCCTGTGGGATGATTTATGCACTACATTTGCAGTTTCCCAAATAGTTAAAATGCTACTATGAATTTGTGCAAAAACCACTAAAGCAAATCAATGCTAAAAGGCTTCCCCCTAAACTTTTTGCCCGGAACAACATGATATGTGCAAATCTGTAGTGCCTGTTCTTGTCCTGTAAAACATTTCTGTAATACTCTTAAAAAGTGGATTTTGTTCTGTTGTAAAGTTGTACTTTATGAGATTCTTCAAATGCACAGTTTCATATGTCAACATTCTGGCAAAGCAACATTTTGTATACTTTTCATTTTCATTGACAATAAAATTACTTACAGCTTTGTTTCAGATCTTAGTTTCTATTGTTTCTGTCCTAAATTTGAATTTTTCAGAGTTTAACAACAGCTTAAATACATTAATAAATACTATATTTTCATTTTTATACACTAAGTTCAGTTTACTCAAAAATATTTATTAGTAATTACTAGCATTAAAACCCAGATTGAGTTCATTTTACTTAAAAAACATTTTTCTGGAGACCATTTATGTAAAATATTTAAGTAAACTGAACATGAATATCTAGTTGCAGTAAGGCAAAATTAGAGTAGAAATCTACTCAAAATAAATGAGCTGATAATACTAAAAAAAAAATGGTAAATATAATGTAATTATATAAAAGTTGATTTACATGAATACATTTTGTGCAACAACATACCTTAAAAAAATTAATTAATTTTATAAAAACATTTTTTTCAGTGTACCCCATTTTGTAATTTTGTTATGTGTGACAGAAAGAGCAAGTGACCTGCAGCAGTCCACTGGCTTGGCTTTCCTGTCAGTAGCGATCTGATTTGTTTGTTTTATAACCAAAGGGAGATGTTCTCTGGAAAACCTTTCTAATTTTTAACAACAAAAGAATATGAACTCCTCAAACTAATAGCTTTTGTGGCAGAATAAATGGGGTCCTGTGGGCAAAAAAAGGGCACAAAAGGAATTTCAACATGTATCCAATAGTCAAAGCATTAGAAATTCAAACATTAAACAACTGTAACCTCTTATAAGAACACTGTTTCCAAATAAAGCAGCCAATAGCAATGACCTTTATGCTTTGCCAAAGTTGCAGTATTCTATTACTACTGTTGTTAGGTAATAATGTTTGGAGGATGGGTATATCAATTTAGCAACAGGCACATTTTTCATATTGTCAGAATCTAAGCTTCTTTTAATTCTCTTATTCTCACTTGTATTTCTGACCTCCCTTCTTCTCTTCCAGAGACCATTTATCCCAATTGCAGATTGTACTGTACTTTTACAGTACATTATAAATTGATATCTAATTTTCATTTTGTGACCTTTACAATTCTAAATTTGCACTAGTGTGTATTTGGTGTGCATGTATGTGTGTGTGTTTGTTCACCCTGACATGGACTGACACTCTGTCCAGGGTTTGTTCCTGCCTTGCACCATATGCTAGCTCGGATGAGCTCCAATTCCCACTGCAACCTGGGTCTGGATTAAGCAAGTTAGAAAATGATATGATTTTACAACCTCACATTATATAACTGACTCATGTCTGGTGTCATTTTACAGTGTGTTTACAATTTTTAGTGATATTTTATCTTTCTCATGGCTGTGGCAATCTAGTAGGTGCCAAAAGTGTTTTATTGCCATCCACTTGATTCGCTGCATTGCAAAATATGACATCATAACATCACCATTTTTTAGGATTGCTGCAGGCTGTACTCTATTTCCAAGCTAAAAACTGACAGTGATTTTTTTGATTTAGTTAAAGACAGAGAGGTTAGAACTCATTTAATCATTGTCATCAAAATTGTTATTACCAATTGCCATAACATTAAGAAGTCCTGTAAAGTTGGTCACTAGTTCAAAAAGCCCCCTAGCAGTACCTGAATGAAGTTCACCCTGAGACTGTTCCACCTCAGAGTTTCAGGTGTTCATTGTGATATATATACTTTCACTTGGTAAATTATTGGGAACACCTGAACACCTGCATATTCATGCAATTATCTAATCAACCAATCACTCAGCATCAGCACAATGCATAAAATTGTGCAGATACAGGCAAAAATCTTTAATTAATGTTCACATCAAACACCAGAGTGAGGACAAAAATGTGATCTCAGTGATTTCAACCATGGTGTGGTCAGTGTTGTCATACATGATGGTCTGAGCATTTCTGCAGCTGATGATCCTTTTTACATGTACAGCAGCCTCAGCGTACAGAAATGCCTTGTTGACAAGAGAGATGAGAGAAGAATGGCCAGACTTGTTTGAGCTGACAGAAAGGCAGCAGTAGCTCAGATAACCACTCTGTATAACTGTGGTGAGCAGAAAAGTATCTCAGAATGCACATTATGTCAAATCTTGAGGTGGATGTGCTAAAACAGCAGAAAACCACATTGGGTTTCATTCCTTCTGGGCAAGAACCAAAAGCTTACCCTGCAGACAACACAGGCACACCTCTACTGGAAAAACGTGCCCAGATCCGATGAATCTCAAAATCTGCTGAGGTGCACAGATTGGTAGGGTCAGAATTTGAGGCAACAATATAAATCCATGTACCCAACCACCATTCAGGTGGTGAATGATTTGTTGGCACATTTTGGGCCCATTAAAACCAATCCATCATCACTTGAATGCCCCAGTCTGTCTGAGTATTGTTACTGATCATGTGCATCCCTTCATGAGCACAATTTACCCATCTTATAAAAGCATCTTCCTGCTTGTGTAGGTGAATGTCTAGGTTACTTGACATCAGTCATCTGGTCCTATGCTAGAATTTCCTACTCTGGCATCACAGGGAAACTTGCTGGCTTCCTTCTCCTTCTCCTCACTCTTAGACAGGTACTCCAAAGGAGTTAGCTTCTGAAATAACTGTTGCACTTCTAGAGCATGTGTCTCTTCATGTAATGGAATTCCCAGTATGGTTCCTTTGGGCCCATCTTCTATCATTTGCCTTATTAGTGTTTACTTTGTCACAGCATCTAAACATAGATATATAACATAAAGCTGTACAAAGTGTGACATGCAGATTTTTAAGTAAGCATGCCCCACAAAGTGCTGGTTCTGTTCGGGCACAGTTGAGTGCACAAACACGCTTTGATCCAGGAACTGATGGAGGTGTGCCTGTTGAACTAAGAAGGCACATGCGAGTGTGTGCATCAGGTAAGTACATCATTAGTTCCTTGGAGGAAGCAGCACATGCACACCTGGGTCCCATTGGGAGCATTAATTTAAAAGGAGCTGGCACAGTAGATGGGATAGAAGAAAAAATGGGAGAGAAAACAGAAACAGAGCAACATCAGGTGGCGACATAAGACGGGGCAAACACCTAGTGGGGGAAAGGCAGTGTGGTCATGGGTACTGCGATGGAGTGGTGTTCTAGGGGCTGGTTTGCCCCACTGATTATTCATGTAAAGTGGGTGCGAGCATGATGGAGTCCTCCCCAGGGATCCAAGATGTGACTGAGGAGCGTAAAGGATGACAGGAGAATGACAGACTCCAGATAGACTGGCCACAGCCATGTGACACAGCTAAGACAGGGGTCATGTGACGAAGACCACTGTTGTGAACATCTCTGCCAGCTGAGCAAGCTGTGGGTGAGCCTGGGAGACGGGGATGGAGTTGTACTGGGCTTGTTTGACTGTACACTAAGGACCCGATGGCTTTCTTGTTCCTGTTTTCCATTTCTCGTTTTAAGGATAGATTTTTAAATTCATTGATTTCCCTTATTTATTTATTTATTTATTTATTTAATTCCTGCCCCTTGCTCTTTATATCCTCATTTGCCTGGCTTATCCTGCTTATGTTATTGATGGTTATGGAATCAAGAGGTTCCCATAAGTAGAAGGGAATGTGGAGCTGACCCACACCATCACACATAGTTTTAATCAATGTTTCTTGAAATGTAAAATATTCCTCGTAGAAATAGTTAATAGGTTTAAATCAAGAGCACCCACCATGCTGTATTACATGCAAAAAAATAATGCTTGACTGTTTCTAGGTTATGCACATAATCAGCTGAAATAATTTGCATTTTTTAATCAATTATCACATGAACATTGACTGCTATTTGGTAAGTAAACATTGACACTTTGCAGCACACATTATATGGATATTCTAATGAAGTATTCATCAAAATATGATAGAACATACTGTACATGAAGATGAAATTGAAGATTGTATACTGCTGACAAATTCAGAAAAGAGGTGATTAAAGGAAATAGTAATTATTTAGTTAACCTAAGGCAGGGGTTCCCAACATGGGATGCAATGGCATTTAAGGGGGTATGACACTGAGTAATGCTGCATTGCAGTTTTCCAAAATTGTGTGAGGTGTCGTGACACAATCTTATGAGTCATTTCTTAGTTAGTGCTCCTGGTTCTATGATCTGAAGACAATGAAACATTACGTATGCAGTTGTCACCAGTAAATGAGCTGCAAAATTCCATATTCTTGAAGGGTTCCTTGCTCCAGGCAGGGTGTTTGTTAAGTTGATTAAGTTTATTTAAAACAATGGATTTTGGAGCTTGCAACGATCAGTAGAGATGATTGAGATCTGGTGTTAATTTCTGTGCAAGCCCTTATCGTGGAACGTCACTGATTTTGAGATGTGATTTGACATTTTTGCTGGAAGAGGGACAAGGGGGACTGAATTGGATGCAACACCTGCTGCTTACACTCGGCCCATCTCTCCTTCTGACGGTCAAGGCAGTAGCGCAGCAATTTTAACTGTCGCCAAATCTCTTTTTGAACTGCAGTACAGGAGTTATTAGGGCATAAATCTTGTCGACTGTGTTTCATTGCTTAGCGGTGCACTGACACTTGTTTCTTCATGGGGGTCTCCAATCCCCCAGTTCCCTTGATTGTTGATTGTATGTTATCTCCTCATGGCATTTGATGCTTTACGGGATACCTCAACCCCTATATTGTCAATCGAGTGCTTCACGGAGGAAAACATTTACAAGATTATTGAGATTCATAAAGGTAAATAAATTAATTTATATTGAGTTTATTTTTTGAGTTCAATTTGTTCTCCCTCATTACTGTATGTGGTTCAATCTGTGGTTCAAAAATTACAAATTTGACTTCTTTGTCTTCAAATGTAATATTCATTTGTAGGGGGTGCAAACATAAATCAAACATTTGATAGTGGTGTGGGGCATAGAAAAGGTTAGGACCCACTGTACTGAAGCAGTGTTTTATTTTAAGAATACATTAAATTATTTCACATGCAGTTGAAAACAGTAAATTGTAAAAAAAAAAACAAATTATGTTACCACACTGGTTTCGTAAAAATCTGTGAATGGAACTGGAAGAGGTGAGTTTTATATGTGTAGTAAATGAAGAAACATGCTAAATACTTGTCTTCACTGAGATCATTAGGTGTAATGTTGTTCAACTTGTATTACCAAAATGCCTCAAACCTCTGTAATAGATACTCAAGATTGCCTGTTTAAAGTGTTCAGTATTTTCAATAGGGAAGAATTTAAGAAATAAAGAAAATGTCTAAATACTTTAAATGCATCCTTGCTGTTTTTTAATGTTTATGCCCAACACATAGTTGTACTGCTGAAATTCACGTTACATCCTCTCAATGATAGTGTGAAGTTTGCATATTTTCTGTGTTTGAGCAGACTTTTCTCTAGAAACTTTTATTTTTCCTCCCAAATTCCTCAAAAATGCATGTTAATTTGATTGTCTGAGATACCCCAATATGGGTGAATGTAGAAGTGTGAATGCTGCAAGTAAATCCTTTCATGGACAAGTGGTTTATCTCTCTAGGATTTTACTCTTTTCAGGATTGGCTTTGTATCCCCATGTTCTTGAATTAGACTGAAAATGTTTGAAAATGGAGAGACACACAGACGGTATTAGAAAAAGCAACACTTGATTTTTGCAAAGCATGTTTGTCAAACTGTCTGACAGAGTTCAGTTAAACCTGTATCTTATTTAGAGACTAAGGCATAGGCTTTAAACCATGTCTTTCTTTAATTAGATGCCTTATTTCTGCTCCCATTTTACAGCACCAGTAAATTTGCAAGAATATAAAGTGTAGTTTTTCATAACGTTTAATGCTGTCGCCTTGGAAATGTTCTGCCTCATTGAAAAGCTAATTTTATTGCTATATATTTTCATTCATTAATTATAAATAAATTCCCTTAATAGTAACAATTAACAAATAGCAGGCAAACGTACCAGGCACAAAGCAGTCTACAGGGTATGTCATAAGTCTTAGAATGCTGTTTCAGATTCCTCAAGGGCAATATTCACAGCACACCATTCGTGTTATACTACTTCATTTTGTTAGAACAAGTAAAGTGTGTATATCAGTCATCTAAATAAAACAGATATAATATATTACAGTATAATGCAAGTTTAAATATTGAGTAGTACAAGTTTAAATATTTGATTGGTATCAATTGTGTTGGTTTAGTTGTACAGTGAAACCTCGGTTCACGAGCAACTCGGAACACGTACAAATCGGGTTACGACCAAAAAGTTTTCCAAACTTTTGCATCTGTTCATGACCACACACTCGGTATACGAGCAAGCCAGTTTCTCTTTTGGTTTGTGCATGACCATGATTTCCGCATATGTGTAGTCTCTCCCTGTACTGTACATTTTTCTCGGTGCATCACGCAGAGGGACACTGCCTGAAAACTGTAACCTCCTCTCAACCCAGCTTCCTCCTGTGGTATAGCCGGTCCACAGCTCCAGTCAAAAAGGACAGTTTTAATAAATAACTAAATAAAGTCGGTGTAGGAGAGAGGGAGCGCAGGTTCACGTGCAGCTGAGAGAAAGAGAGAGAGAGAGTGCAGGTTCACGTGCAGCTGAGAGAGAGAGAGCAGGCTCACGTGCAGCTGAGCAGGGAGCCTGGGTGTATGTCTCAGTGCTATTCAATGCTTTTACATTAGTTTACTATTACATTATACATTCTATGGTATAATGAACTATTTTTGTGCTTAAAAATCTTTAAAGAAAATATATTTGCATACAGTTCGTATGGTCGGGAATGGATTCATTGTATTTACATAAAATCCTATGGGGAAAATTACTTCAGGTCACGACCAAATCGGGTTACGACCAGAGTTTTGGAACTCTGGTCATGAACCGAGATTCCACTGTATCAGGAATGGAGAGAATGTCAAGTGATAACATATAATAAAAATCATGACTCTGAATTATTAGGTAAACATTGAAACAAACTTCAATAAAGAAAAATTTAAGAAGTAAAGAAAATGTTTTAATACTTTAAGTGCATCATTACTGTTTTGAATGTTTCCTTCATGGTTCAGAATTGAAAAACATATGTTACATAAATGGCCAAGACATGGTTGCAAACGTTAGCACTGCTTTCAAGTGAAAACATTTTTTTTGATTATTTCATGTGATTTTTGTATGTTTTTTGGTGCTGAATTCAACAATGAATACATAAGTCTCCATCACATACCATTTGTTCATAAAACATGTATTGTTTTCACACTATAATTAATTAAATATCAATAGTTTATGTTAATGATAATTTGTTTGAAATTAAAATTTTCTAATGTTAAAATCAATGTTTAAAGCAAAACAGTTATTCTATTCAATAATAATGTTACAATATAGCTGGAATTGAACAAGGTAATGAGTGAAAGTGGCAGGTAGCAACCATTAGAAGCCCATGTTTCCTCTGTGAGTAAGACAGCAGAGTCAAGAATTGAGTCTGAGTTCAGAATAAAAGGGCAGGTGGAAACAACTGCACCTTGGTGAAAAAAAATCATCAGACCTAGCTTGGTGGATCCAGATAAAGTGATGATGCCACTGCTTCAGATTAAGCTTGGTTTAATGAAGCAGTCTGTCAAAACCCTGTTAGGAGATGCAGCCTGTTTTATTTATGTGTGTCAAAAGTTTTTGTGTTTGTCTGAGGCTGTTGTGTCAGTCAGTTGCAAAGTTGCAAAGCCCAAATGAGAAGAAGGACATTTCTTTGTTTGCACGGAGTTATGCACAAATGACTCAGTCCATGGAGTGAGCAATTAAATAATTTATCTGCTTTTATACATTCTTTTTAATTCCCATCACCTTATCTAATACATCGCATCACCTGACTCTTAGTACGCAGAAATGTATTACCTTCTCCAATCAATTAACAGCACCAGTAACTGACTCATGTCATTTCTCCTATTATTCACAGAGGTGTTTAGTGGATTGTTCCGTACCCACTTACCTCATTCTAATTTTGGAAAATGATGTTGGTAGCTTCATTAAGATCAGGCACAGACCTCAT
>NW_024384054.1:0-12013 GCF_016835505.1 Polypterus senegalus
TTAAAATCTATTTTAATTTTAACCACAGTGGCTTTGCTCACTGAGTGCAAGAGAAAAAATAAAATGTAGTATTTATAAAATAAGTTATTAAGTAGTAAAACATTTTGATAAAAAAATTTGAAAAACGATAAGAAGCATATAAATTTTAAACAGTAAACATTTCCATTGAGAATTTGAATGATATATAAAGTGTATAAAATTATTAAACAGAAAAAACTTTTCCCGTAAAAAAATTTGAGTACATATAAAAAGTGTGAATTATTAAACAGTAAAACATTAACATTTAAAGTAAAGATACATTGAGTACTACTGCAGTGGCTTTGGTAAACTACCTGCATGACAACCTTGCACTACGTGCCTGTGATTTAAGAAAAAATTATTCTGAGAAATGTGGCGCTGCCCTTCCGTTACGCGAAGATCAAACAATTCCCAAATCCAATATTTCTGAAGAGGTCAGTACATATTCTTAGATGTAAACCTTCCATCTTCTTAAAAGAATTCATCACAAAAAGCAACTTGAATTTTTGCAGGGTTTTAGACCAAACTCACATTAGGGACAGTAAGTAGCAGTGCACCACAATTTACCAGAGAGTCATGCTTGATGGCGATTACACTCATTAGAATTTCCACTGTCCAAAGGATTGAAGGGGACTAAAGTGTCGCAAGCGGTGGAAAATGCGCTTGAAACTGCAAAGCTGTACCCGCAGAGCAGCCTGACATTCCGTCCCTTTCCCAGTACTTTTTGTTGTCACCGCTGAAGGATCTTCTACACTGGCGCAGTTAAAGTAGAGCGCAAAGTAGTTTTTTCATCTCTTCTATATCAAGTACCCCAAATTTAAAAAACGTTAGAATGTGCGTTTCTGTGACATCTGTGGGCGAATAAATAAAAATTCTTTTGTCCAGAACAGCCTGGCGGTGGACAGCTCAGCACTGGACTCCAGAGGTGGGCTGGGAAGGCACGGGGCACACTTCTATGGGATAGATGGCGTGTTTGTGTTTACTTTTTTTCAATATCAGTAAAATAACTCTACACAAATAATAACAATTCAGTAAGACAATATAAAAATGCCATCCACAGAAGTGATTAGTTCCTGTATTGTAATATGTTCTGTGGTCATATCGTAATTTCGTTTTCGTGGTCATACGCAATTTCGCTTCAAGCGTGAAAGAATTTTAAATCCATAGATTAAGAAAAATATTTAGCAAATAGTTTTAATGGAAAACCCAATCAAATCAAGGTGATAGTAATTCATACTATACAACCTGATGTACAGATCTTTCCGGCAGTTCTGTTCTTTTATTGCTGTTCAGAATCATGAACCAAATATGAGGGACATTCAAAAGTGTCCAACTTTTTAACTCTGTTTATTAAAATTTCAAAAACAAATGACATCACTTTTCTACATAGTCACATTCGTTTGTGATGCAGTTTTCAGCGCTCATACCAACGTTTAATCCCAATTACTCCGCCTCATTGTTTTCAGTGAAAATATAAAAATGTGAAACTTTTGAACATCCCTCATATATGCTTTGTTTTACTTCTTGATGATGTTGAAAGATTAATCAGAATGGCTTAGTTATAATAGGTGAGTTCCTGCCTCTAAAACGATTTTGCCTTTTGTCCCGAGCTCATAAATCTAAGTTTGGATCTGTACCCATATATGTTTTTTTGCCTTTTTATTCAGGTGTTCCCTCAACTAATATCTTGTCCCCTGCACTTAGCTCTTATCTGAGGGCTCATAAAAATCACGTTTCTTGGCTTCAAACTTGCTTTCACCTTTCAGAGCTCAAAAACTAATTTTGCTATCCCTGCCTGGCTCTGTCCCTTGAAGCCCACAAACCAACCTATGCCTCAAATACCGTAGTGTGAAGGCGTGCCTTTGTTCGTAGTGTACGCTTGTCCAAGGCTGTTTTCCTCTCCTTCTTATATTCTAAAGATATAGTATGCTATATCCTATGTTTGCTCCTGCAATTCTGTTTCTTCATGAGTTAAGTTCAGCCGTGCTTTCAATACCAGGCAGATGGATGCTCAAATCACGTGTTTATTTTTCCTAAATTGTACATCATTTTAATTCCATTATATTCTGTGTTGTTATTTTAATGTATTTAATTTTTATGTAAGTTGCTCTTTCTATGGCATTTTGTGTGCACAAATGAATTTAAATACTAGAAAAATGAAATGAAAAGGCAGATGTGCAATTGAGCAGACTGAAGTACCCCAAACCAATTATTATTTTTTTAAATGAATGATGAGTAGCTTTTGCTGAGGATATGGTAATAAAAGAACTGAGAAAACCATTTTGAGTGAATAAACTAACAGACACTCAATGAATCCATAAACGCATGGGCTAGAACACACAAACTCCATACAGAGTCTATTGCTGTGATTCAGGAATTGCAGCTCTGTATTTACCTCTCTTCTAGAGTAAAACATCTGCATTACACTTATTAAACTTAAACCTGATGAAACGTAGGTGAATTGGCAGTTCTAAAATGGCCCAAATGTGTATGTGTGTGTCCAGACTTGTGCCCTATGCAGAGGCTTGTCCTGCCTTGCACCCTATGATTGCTGGGATAGGCTCCAGATCTCCTACACCCTACCTGGATAAGTGGGCTAGAAAGATGGATGGATCAATGGATGGATGTAAGCCTATAACATCTCTACAGTTCCTGTCATCTGATTGCATACTATATTTTCACTCACAGAAGCTATAATAAGGGATACAATTATTGCCCCGGGGCAGCAGTTAATACCTTTGTGAAAGAATATGCAATGTGCTAATGTGGTCTCCTTAATCATGTGCAAAGGTACCCCAACACTGGACTGTATGCAGGGGAACTGGTCTGACACTGTGTCATGAACAAACTCAATAGGTTTCATATTAACCAGAACAGTGTTGATCTTCGTGAGCACACTTTAATAGTAATGACAAAGCATAAAGGATCTGAGGCTCACTGTGCTTATGGGTAATTTCAAGACCCAACAGACAGAGAGAATGGGAATACAAACTTGTGCTTAAATTGAATACTCTATAAAATGGTCTGAATAGAGACAAAGTTTTATGACCAGATATGTGGACTAACAGACTGATTGACCAGCTGACTACATTACAGGCCTATCTTACAGACAATGCACTTCAAAAACAAAACTTACAGGACTTTCTCTAGTGATGGTTATCATATTTCTGCATTTTATTAGTTCATTGTTCTCTCTTCTTCAGGGTTAATTAATCTAAGGTTTATTAATTTTGCTAACATTTGAACAATAAAGGTTAAGATGAAAGAAATCACTTTGCTGTCCCAATATAAACTACAGCATGTTTCAGTTTCTTTGTTACACCTTGCCGATGAGGGCGTTAGCTGCCTCGAAAGCCTGCATTTGTAATCTATGTTAGTTGAATAAAGGTGTCATTTCACCTACTTCTCTGTATCAATCCTATGAGCTACACGACAACCTCTACTGCAATATAAGCCATCGTAACTGTGAGCTTTTTCCATATCATTAGCAGGTAGGGTGTTGTACCGTGTAGCATAGATGACAGGAGAAAGTAGGGTGAAATCACCTTATGCTAACTAAATAGATTACAAGCTTTAGGGGTAAAGCTTCATCACAATGACTAGAAACATTATCATTGTCTAGTTATCTACAGAACAGATACAGCAATTCACTTCAATGGTATGAACAGTCAATAATGTCAGCTAATAACATTTGGCAATGACTTTCCAGGATTAAGCATAGCCTTGGTCCTAAATGGTTCTGCAGAGGAAGACTAGTGGCAAAATGAAGTACACAGCTGGTCTCTTTTTTAAAATGGCTGAATTTCACAAAAATCTATTTTGCTGCTTCCTTTTCTTAAAATGATAAATGATATACTGTTTTGCAATTTGTGTGAATCTCAAGCTGCCATCAATACTCTATACGTTTTTGGCATTGAAGAATGGATGTATTGGTAAGTTTTATGGCTTTTCTTTTCACAATGGGAGTTCAGTTTCATAAGCTCCATCATTACAATGCGTAACAGAGGGCTAGTTATTTTTAATATTAGTAAAATGTACTTCACTTTAGAATACAGTTTCATGTGTCAAATTAGGTGTTGTACCATGTTAGCCATTATGAATGTAGAGAAAGCCAAGATAACTAAAAGATGATTCTTGCCTGAAGAAGGGGCCTGAGTTGCTTTGAAAGCTTGCATATTGTAATCTTTTAGTTAGCCAATAAAAGGTGTCACTTTGCTTGGCTTTTCTCTATTGACAAACTAAAACACACCATGATTGTGAAGAACTAATTTTGACTGAAAAGTTCCAAACTAACCTTCACAGACACTTTTACAGACAATAACCACAAAAAAGTTATATAAATGACAGTTCATAGCAAAAAAGAATATTCCATATCACAAAGTCCATCACATCAGCATAAAAAAATGCATTTTGTGCGGTACTCAACTCACTTTAATTTCTAGTATTCTAGTATCTCCCTGTGATGAGGCATTCCGTGAAGAAATCCAGCAGTGTGAACAATGGGGCATTTCAGATTGTGTTTGTGTGAAAATATCCAGAATGCCGTATTTTCAAAGATGCACTCATTCCTCCATAGTGATGGGACAAGAGGCATACATACTGTATTATTGATCTGACAGATATGTGACAAATTACCTGCATTACAGGTAAACATCAAAGTGTGAACAAAGGCTCTAGAGAACAACATCAAAATCTCTTTGTTGAATTTTATGTTTTGCACTCAAAATGAATTTTAGTGCCACTTTCATGAAAGTGTATGAAAAACCCAAACTGGCTTGTTTTGCTCATCAGTATTGCTTTGTAAGAGGAGCTTAACTCAAGCCATGCGTGACAAAGTAATAAGTGACTAATAGATGCACTTTAGCTCCCTCGAAGCCCCTGTTCTAAAGTGTTACCACAGTTGTTCACATACATAAAAGCAGCTTGAGTGACTTGCTTTGAATCGTAAAGGAAATGTCGAAGAATAAAAGGAAGTAGCAACCATGAGGGTTGAAAGTCAGATCATAAGCCACATTGCTGGTAAACCGTGTAAGACTTGACTTTCATTATATAACATAACTAACAAAATACCAGCACTTGAAGAAGTAGTGTGTTAAAGTAAAGAAAAGAAAAGGAAACATTTTGAAAATAATGTAACATGATTGTCAATGTAATTGATTTGTCACTGTTATGAGTCTTGCTGTCATATATATATATATAGCAAAATACCCTCGCTTCGCAGCGGAGAAGACGTGTGTTAAAGAAGTTATAAAAAAGAAAAGGAAACATTTTAAAATAGCGTAACATGATTGTCAAAATAATTGTTTTGTGTATTTGGCGGCAGCGTCACTAAGTTTTTCGTCTAGCTGCATCAGAAAATGTACAACAGCGTTTGATCAGCCTCCTTTTAGTGTTTTCTCACAGCTTGGATTGCTGCTGTCATAATCGGTTTGAGTCTATATATATATATATATATATATATATATATATATATATATATATATATATATATATATATATATATATATATATATATATATATATATATATATATATATATATATATATATATATATATATACATCTGAACATATATATACACTGTGTGCACAATTATTAGGCAAAGTGAGTATTTTGACCATATCATCATTTTTAATGCGTATATTCCAACTCCAAGCTGTATTAACTTGAATGCTTATTGGATTTAAGCCGTCAGGTGATGTGTATTTGTGTAATGAGGGAGGGTGTGGCCTAAGGAGATCAACACCCTATATCAAGGTGTGCAGAATTATTAGGCAGCTAGTTTTCCTCAGGCAAAATGGGCCAAAAAGAGATTTAACTGACTCTGAAAAGTCAAAAATTGTAAAAGTCTTTCAGAGGGATGCAGCACTTTTGGAATTGCTAAGATATTGGTGTGTGATCACAGAACCATCAAACATTTTGTTGGAAATAGTCAACAGGGTACTTAAGAAACGTGTTGAGAACAAAAGACTCAAATTAGCTGCCAAAGATTTGAGAAGAATCAAACGTGAAGCTACCAGGAACCCATTATCCTCCAGTACTTTCATATTCCAGAGCTGCAACCTACCTGGAGTGCCCAGAAGTACAAGGTGTTCAGTGCTCAAAGACATAGCCAAGGTAAGGAGGGCTGAAACCCAACCACCACTGAACAAGAAACATAAGTTGAAAGCGCCAAAACTGGGCCAAGAAATATCTGAAGACAGATTTTTTCAAAGGTTTTATGGACCGGATGAGATGAGAGTGACTCTTGATGGACCAGATGGATGGACCTGTGGATCAGTAATGGGCACAGAGCTCCACACTCCAACGTGGAGGTGGGGTACTGGTATGAGCTGGTATTTTTAAAGATGAGCTAGTTGGACCTTTTTGCATTGAAGATGAACTCAAAATCAACTCCCAAACCTACTGCCAGTTTTTCGAAGACACTTTCTTCAAACAGTGATACAGGAAGAAGACCATGATTTTTATGCAGGCCAATGCTCCATCACTTGCATCAAAGTTCTCCACTGCGTGGCCAGCCAGTAAAGGCCTTAAAGATGAAGGAATGATGGCGGCCCCCCTTCCTCATCTGACCTAAACCCTATCGAGAACTTGTGGGCACTTCTTAAACGCTAGATTTGCAGGGGAGAAAAACAATACACCTCTCTGAAGAGTGTCTGGGAGGCTGTAGTCACTGCTCCACAAAAAGCTGATAGATCAACAGATCAAAAAAACTGACAGACTCCATGAATGGAAAGGCTTATGACTGTTATTGGAAAGAAGGGTGGCTATATTGGTCATTGATTGATTGATTGATTTTTTGAAATGTCAGAGATGTTTATTTGTAAATTTTGAGGTGTTTGTTTATTATTCTCACTATAACAGATGAAAATAAACAAGTGAGATGGGAAAAATTTTCATTTTTCCTTTAGTTGCATAATAAATCTGCACACTAATAGTTGCCTAATAATTGTGCACATATGTATTCCCCTGATGATGTTCACACTCACATTTCTGTTGTAAAACATTCAGGTTTCAGGTTTATTAACATTTTAGATTGACTGATAGCACTGTGTTTTGTTCCATATTAAAATTAATCCTCAAAAATACAACTTGCCTAATAATTGTGCACACAGTGTACACATACATATCTTCATATATATATATATACATATATACATATCTATATACATATCTACATATAAATATATACACACACACACACTATCTACATTATATATACACACACATACATACATACACACACACAAATTATATACAGTATATGTGTGTGTGTGTTGTGTGCGTGTGTGTGTGTGTAAATGTATGTGATGTGTATATATATAATGTAGATAGGTGTGTGTGTGTGTGTGTATATATATATATATACACATCCATACAAACATACATACAGGTATGTGTATATATATGTATGTGTCTATATGTGTATGTATAGCTTTGGTCACTGAGTGCAAGGGAAAAAAAATGTAGTCTATAAGTTATTAAACAGTAAAACATTAACATTTTAAGAAGTAAAGCTACATTGAGCAGCACTGGAGTGGTTTCGAGAAACTACATTTTAAAGACTGATAGGATTAATACACAACAGGTAAGTAGTACTAACAGCAGCTAAAATGTATATGGATCATTCCTTGGTAGTCGATCCCTTTTGAAAGTAAGCTACCATCGACTGGGGTATAGAAATTACATTTTCTGTGTGAGCGTCCAGATTTCTGCCTCTGGTAATGTGCCTTACTGGCATTACCAGCAATTAAAGAAAATTAGTTTTGTGTCCTCTGCAGTGTGTTAGAGAGAAAGGCTTTGGTTTGGGACAAAAGGAAAAAGGTGAAAAGAAAGGAGAAGTTGCCTTTTTCTTTATATAGTGTAGAGAGATGTGTTAAGCTGGCGTTATGAGCGCCTATGGGGACCGATGGGGTGGGTCTTGTGTGGACTGGTGAGGCGTCCCTGCCATTAACCGGCTGGGATGGCACTGTTGGCCCTCCACTCCTGTGCGTGGCTTCAGCGACCTCATAATAGTATACGTGCAAAAGAAAGTGAGAAGCTGCTTAATATTAGTTTGCCGCGGTCTAGAAAAGGGATCCTGTGTTTGCAGTTGTTTGGGCTATAGCTCAGGGGAAGGAGGAAAAAAATTTAAAGTGTTTACTTTCACTTAAGGCAGAAGCGCAGTCAACGTCTCAAAGGCCGGCACAGCTACGCACGCGCGTGCGTGCCGGCTGCCCGACTTTTGTAGTATTTTTGAAGTGCAGGAAACGCCACTTTTTGCAGACATGTTCACGTGATCAAAAGTCCTCACTCGTTAGAGGTCTTGCTTTCTCTGCGTACTGTGTTCATAGTCAGTTCACGTGAGCCGATCATAGCACATGCACCAAAGTTCTGAGCTGTGCCTGTGCTATCTTGATGCGATCTTACGATGTCCATGGCTTTATTTAATGTTAGCTAAGACCCAGCAATTAAAAGTTTCTCGCCAGAGCAATTTTAACTCCATTACAAAGTGATCCAAAGTCTCGTTTATACCTTGTGTCTTCTCATTAAACTTGTATCTCGTGAATAAAATTAGGTCTGCATTATTTCTTCAGTGCTCTTTGGGCCTTTTGCTTCTTTTCTACACTACGCGGTCACAGTCAGTTCACGTGATTATGTGGGAGGCGTGATGATGTCACACCCAGCTCCGCCCCCCACGGCCATCGAGCTAACGTCCATTACAGTATATGGAAAAATAGGTTCCAGTTATGATCATTCACGTGTAGAATTTCGAAATGAAACCTGCCCAACTTTTTGTAAAGTAAGCTGTAAGGAATGAGCCTGCCAAATTTCAGCCTTCTACCTACACGTCAAGTTGGAGAATTAGTGATGAGTGAGTCAGTTAGTCAGTCAGTGAGGGCTTTGCCTTTTATTAGTATAGATCTGGCAATCAATATTACATAATGAAAAAATTGGCAGTGTGCTCCTCTCGACTTTCTCGTATACTGAGACAGTGGAAAAGGCACCAGAACCACTTCCTGTTGTGCAATATTTCTCAAATATCACTTTGATTCTAGTCATAACTAATTGATATTAATACACAATAATTTATCTCTATTTATAATCAAACTTTATATTAAAGTTAAAATACCTCCAAGGCTTTGAGGTGTGTGAAGTACTACATTCAAATTTTTATTAAGAAGAAAATTAAACCTTTTTAAACTGAGGGAAAATATGCCAATAATTATTTGTTAAGGATCTCTTTGTATACCATGTTGTCAGTTCGGCCCTCCGGTTGTAATATGCACATGACAAACTGTACACTGAGCTTTACTCTTAAGCATGTAACATACAGTTGGCCATGTGAACAGTAATCTTGTCTCAAATCTCACAGCTTGGATTTACTGCTGTCATAATTCGGTTTGAGTTTCATGGTTTTTTCAATTCTCACGACAGTATTTGCAGGATTTGTTGTGTTGAAGAGACATTCGCATCTGTCAAGCATTGTAAGCACACAACCAGTTTCACCGATAACTTCACATCAGCTTTTGAGAGTTTAAACATTCATAAACATCAAAGTGTCCACTACTGAAATCGTCACCTGTGAATCTAAGATGTTTAAGAGGCATTGGCGGTTGTTCGAAAGGTGTAAAATATTTGGCTATTTGGTATACTTACAAGCAATTTAACCGGACAATTCAGCGAGCCATCAACTCACATGCAGAACCATAGGTGAAGGGCTTAAGCATTTCACTCTTCTAGTGCTCCTGTGTAGTATAATTATCTCCTATACCGTCATCAGTCCACACCTTGAACCTGTCCCAGTCATTCAATACATAAGACAGAATGTTCCTCCGGATATCAAGAAAGAGCCTGATATGGCCATGCAATATGTAACAAAGAGAATGGAAAAGGTAGGTGGTATCTCCGGACATGGAAACCACTCGGTAAGTGACAGTTCTTTGATCGATAGAATTTCTTGAAGATGGGCCCATAAGTAACAAAGACTGTTGAAAAGTTCAATATGGCGGCCGACAGTGGCATCATACTACCGAAATAAGTACGCATTACATTGGTTTCAGTTAGTGGAGGAAGCCACCTATCAAATTTCGAGAAGATGGGGCCATAAATAAGAAAGTTCAATATGGCGGACGTTGTCGACCGTTATGACCGTTACGCGTAGAATTTCAAAATGAAACCTGCTTAACTTTTTTAAGTAAGCTGTAAGGAATGGGCCTGCCAAATTTCAGCCTTCTACCTACACGGGCAGTTGGAGAATTAGTGGCGTTGGAAAATTCAATATGGCGGCGACAATGCCGTCCATACCACCGAAATAAGTACGTTACATCGGTTTTGGTTAGCTTTAGAAGCCGCCTACCAAATTTCACCGTGAAGATGGGGCCATAAATAAGAAAAGTTCAACATGGCGGACATTGCTCGAGCCGTTATGACCGTTATGACCGTTACGTTTAGAATTTCGAAATGAAACCTGCCCAACTTTTGTAAGTAAGCTGTAAGGAATGAGCCTGCCAAATTTCAGCCTTCTACCTACATGGGAAGTTGGAGAATTAGTGATTCTCCAGTGATTAGTCAGTGAGTGAGTGAGTGAGTCAGTCAGTGAGTCAGTGAGGGCTTTGCCTTTTATTAGTATAGATGAAATTTTTGCACTTAGGGAGTTTAAAAAAATGGTGGTGGAAGTTTTTCATGATTACATATGAATTACCTAGATTACGTGCAATGTAAAAAGAGTTAGAGTCGCCAAAAAACATAGAAAAATGTTAGTATTATATAATATTTGTTGCAATAAATTGCTATGGTAAAAACTTCATTTAGCTACATTTAATTATGATAATGATGGTGAAAATTAAAAAAAAATAGAAAATTAAATATATTACCAGGAACATGAAGGGGACGTGGCAGCTTATTGTTCCCATTACATCTTTACATATACAGTATATAGCATGTTCAATGCTTACACGTTATTGTTAAACTGAAGATGTGTACATTAAAATAAAATTAATAATAGTTATTGAAAGAATATTTTTTTATTGAATACAGTTTTTAATATTTTGCACACATTTATATTTCCATGACAAAAAATTCAGATGGTTGCTTAAATAAAATAATACTTCCGGTTGAGTAATTTTTCTCAAATTTCATATCCGTTTACTTTTTATCATTATAAATATCTATACAAAATTTGAATCATCTATTTGTAATTACAACCATAGTTTACTTGAAAATTCATGAAAGTATTCAGCTAAAGTACCACTTCCAGAAGTGGCCCAAAAGTTGATAGGATTCCCTATTTTTTATGTAAAGCAGGTGTACAAAATCTCACTGACCGAGGTCGAAGTGTTTCCGAGTTATGATGTTTACACAAAGACAGACAGAATTTCAAAAATGATATTTTCGGACTCAGGAAGGTCTAAAATGTTGCACTTTTTCATGATTCCTATGCTTTCAATATACTATGTACATGAGAAAGTAAAAAAGAGATTTTTTTTCTTAAACAGAATTGTACTCGCAATTGTACTCACAATCTCACAATATAAAGCTACAAAATACTCACATTTTTAATTACCAATCAGTTGCATCAACATTTAATGCCAAATATTCTGAGAACACTGAAATGTTCCTGATTATGGTATAATTTCATTATTTCCTGAATCTCAATTTTAAAAACTCTGTTGCTATTAATGAAACTTTAAGTGTCCATCTGCCTATCAAGATGTCTGCATTTGTGCCTTAGAGAGAGCCAAATCCACAATCAGTGGTCATCAGATAGAATTTTGAGACATAAGATTAATAAAGGGCCATTTTGCCCCTACAAAGCCTCCTTTATTAACAGGAGATGCTGTTTTTTTCAATGATGTGCCATTTATGTTACTAAGGCACTGCTTCTTGCTAAACACAGAGCCATTTCTACTGATGTCTATCACATAGTGATGACTCCATGGTGCAAGATATAATGTTGATGTTTGGCATTTTTTCATTTGGTGGAGTGGAGGATCATTTTTTGGTTAAGGTTGGG